>NC_088346.1:43315000-43615000 GCF_036884655.1 Musa acuminata AAA Group | reverse complement strand
ACGGACAGACATAAGCATTACATCCAACATCTTATTTAGAAGTTTGTCCGTTACATTCCGGTATTTGAGACTCAGCCATTTCCATTAACTGGTAGATACTTTAATTACATAAAGGAAAGTGGTGATTATGATGAGTTAATTGTCCTTGAAACTGGACAATGAAAGAGGACCAGTTCATGCTCTTGGATTGCTAAACAACAGCTTAACTCACAAAATGAGAATCATGTTGAAATTCACTACTTGATTAACTATCTAGATAAACACATGTACACAAACATTCAAGATTTTTTATTATTTGTTAGTGGACTCAACATCTGTTTTTTTTTCTTTTTTCATGCAAAGGATAAGTGACAAAGACGAGATTCGAGCTCACGACCTTGCAATAAACTATCAAGATTTTTACCCGTTAAGGTGGTTGACATATGTCCGAATTAGGTTACATTAGACGTGAGCTATTCTGATTTCATGTTCCATTAGACCACATTCATCATTCTTTTCTTCTCTAAAACTGCTTCACATACTTTCAAAGGAATCAATGCTGTCGTAATTTGTGTCACTGCCTTTCTTAACATTATTGTTGAAAGGAGCTTCTCTTCCTGTCCGTATGACCTGTTATAGTAGAAAAGCAAGTTTTCATGGATTTGTGAATGATATTATTGAAAATATTTCATGAGCGAGAGAAGATAAAAGATGGGTTAGAGATTAGGTATTGACACGTACCCCATGGAACTCAAATAATTAAAAGTCTCAATACGATATGAAAGCTAGGGTGCAAGTTTATGTTGGATGAATCCACCAAACAAAAGGTTAAGAGTAGATTACAGGAAGCTCCAACCAAAATAGATTGTTCCATGAGTAGATTCAAATGGGTGAACCCATCCAATAGACTAGGTTCGAAAAAAAGAAACTCTAAAATAAAAGATCAAACCACATATAAAGGGGGAGACATTGAAGAAAAAATTAGTGTAACTTAAAATAATGGTAAAACAGAGATTGCTCATGGAACAATCAGATAATGATAAAACAACTCAACCCACCTAGGTCAGATATGATTTACTTAGTTTGCAGATAGGAAAATAGGTTTCAGGTTTCTGATTGAGATTGAAATGGGTTGAGTTGTTTAAATAGTTAGTTAAATTGGACAGTCGGTGTAGTGAAATTCACAAATACACTCTTCTTTCTAATATTTAGCGCATGAGACATGCTTGTCTATATATAATGAAAAAATTGAGAACAAATTCATGGAACAATAAGAAACGAGTACTTTGAATTAATTACTTTTGCAAATTATAAGGTGTTATAATTTTTCTTCGATAACAACCCATAACATCCAAACATATTTCGGAAGGTGTTGGCTTACACTCATGCCTATCAACATTACTTTAAGTAGGTCCGAGGGGAATACTGGGGAAGGACATCAACCTATCATGAATATCTCCCATCTTCTTTTTATCTTGGTATGTGATGACTCATTCAATCTTAGTAATGATCTTGCAGGAGTGGTTACGTTGTCAAGAAGGCTGATGAATTCATTTCGTTTGGAAGTGTCCCATGTAAAGCTACAAATCTTAGCATGGTGGAATATATGGTTTCGATGGAGGGTTTAAAGAGAATGAAGCTGGAGAATAAGAGGAACATTTTGGTTTAGCTGGATTGTGGTGACTACTTAATTTTGTTGAAGGAGCAGTCGAAGTTCCTTGGTTTTTGAAATCTCTTATTTGAGTTTTAGGAAAACTAATTATATAGCTCATAGGCTTGCAAAAAACGCTGGAAAACACAATGTGTTTCTCTCTCTTGGGATGCAACTGTGCTCATTTTGTAGTGTCTTGCTAATAGTGATAGGTCCTTTTTATTAAAACCCTTTGAATAAAAATCTCATGTTGCACATATTAAGATCTACTAGGAACTTAATTTTGGATGCAGCCTTATTTCCTTGATTTTTTTTCCGTTCTTGTTGGTGTAGCTGAACACGCATATAACAACTATTATAATCCTCAGTGATGATGATATTGACTATATTTTGATCTTTCTATCAATCCTATTGATCTCATCAGTGTGAAGTGTGCTCATGTTTTCAATAATATTGTTCTTTTCCCTCGTGTATTACTTCTTGTAACATCTACATGTATACTTGGACGACAAAGGATTTCCAGTCACACAAATGGTCTCTCTTTTGTCACGGGTAAGATCAATAGATTAGCCCTCTCTTTTACTTAATTTATGGCTAGTGGAAGTTTAGTGCATTCATGTGTCCTCTTTAATCATTAGATATTATTCTAGAAAGATGATGGACAGTAATCTTATACCTCCTCCATTCCTTGCAGACAACTTTTTGATGCTACAAACTTTTTGATCCTACCAATTTGGCTATGTTGTCCATTCAATCTATGACCTCCATGTCTTTTTCCAGGATCTTTCAACGTAGCCACCCTAGACTTTTCCCTTCTCATGAAATTATTCTTCCGGGGGACTATTTCCGGTGCACAAAGGCGGTAGGTGATATGACAACGACTTCATCGTTGCCGAACTATGGAATGCATGTCACCGAACAATAAAAAAGAAAGAAATACAAATATAAATGGACTAAATATATATTATCCGTAGTTACATTTAGTATTTCAATCTTTACACTTTAAAAAAATTATATTTATATTATTATAATTATAAAAATGAAACATCTGAATATATTTATCCTAATATCATCGATTTTATCAATAAAAATAAAAAATAAAAAAATAATAATTTTAATGTTTCGATTGATGACGAAGAATAACGTAGGTGGTGATAAACGACGTCACTTAGCATATGCATTGGTGGCTCTTTCGTCGTTCGATAATTACGTCGGTATCGATACAGATGCAGAGTAACTTTTATCTCTCGTTATCGTTTTTTTCATTTATAACATTTAATCACGGCTTTTAACAATATTGTCGTCCGTCAGTTGAAATATATATTTTTTTTATTTATTAATTTATATTTTTATTGATAAAATCGATGATGTTAGGATAAATTTATTTAGATATTTTTTTATAATTATAAAAAATATCGATCTAACTATAGGGATTAGCCGGTAGGACGTGGGTCTACCAAACCGGGGGTGGGTGGGGGTGGCCGAGGTGGCCAAGACTCACTTGAATGATGTGTGCCCAAGACGCCAAATTTGTACTCCCATTATGATACCAGAAGCCCACGTGATGTACGCATCGATGACTTTTCAGGGGACCAAACAAGCATGCCCAATGATTCCTCCAATCTAGGCTTCATGTGTCCATGCACCACACAGTGTTCGTCTCCATATTTCTCCTCCGCCTTCACTGTCAACTTCAATTCATCTGATATCGATTTTATAGAAGATTGTATAGGATAAATACATGATTTTTCGACTTAGGAAAACAGCTCAAAAGAAGAAATATCGATTGCTAAGTGGTTTTTTTGGGGAAAAAAGATGCATATAAGACTCTACTTTTAACTACCCATCAAGAAATAAATCTTGATATCTGATGCTTCCAAATTTACAAGTTTATTTTGTGTTAATCATCTGTTTCATGTTAATATCTGATGCTTTCAGATTAATATGCTGATTAAAAAAGAAGTATCTGTAATCTTCTTTGACACGTTCTAAAATATTTCTTTTATGTTATCAGTTGGTCGCACTTCGAGGGAGAAAAGAGCGTATGGCGTCCGCATAAAAATAACAGTAATAATTGTCTGTACCGGTAACTCATGTACATCTCGACACCGATGACCGGCTCGTGTCGTGTCAGTTGGTCGAACGATTCTTCTCCTGTTTGGTTGCTGTCGCGCGACAGGAGAACTCGACGCCCGGGTGGGGGCACGCACCGATGACTGGTGCGTGGACCCCACGGTAATCAATGCAACTTGATTGGATTCGGAGGGCGGAATGCCAGGACCACACAGGGCCCACAAACCGGGGCACCACTGTCGGCGTGCGGGACCCGGGTGTTTCAACCGTCGGAACTCTTTCCATCTCCTGTTTGGCGGCTGACCCTCGACAGGAGAGCCTGACGCCGAGGGGGGAACCACCGATGGTGCGTGGATCCCGCGGTAATAAGTGCTGCTCGTTTAGATCCGGTCACCGGATCCGGAGGGCCCCACGTCTTAGACTTTCTTCCCCTGTCTCCCCGGTGTGGTTAATTTTTCACTTAAAACCCTGTAAAGATAAGAAATTATATTACTATTAAATCTATTATTACACTAGTGAACATACAATCCTAAATTAATTTGAGAAAAATAATTTATTTTTAGCATGACTGATCTTTGATTGGATTGATAAGATAAAAAATAAAAATAAAAATAAATAAAAATAATTGTAAAAATTGGAGAAGCAATCGTGTAATTTATTATTGATAAGGGCGTATTTGCAAAACAATCAATTTACTTCACTATTTAATCCCTAAAGCGTCGCCGTTCGACGCATCACTTCTTCGGAAGCGACCAGAAAGGCACGCCTCAAAAGCTTCCCTTCCTCTACCTCCTCGAAGCGCTCGCCGCCATGGCCTCCGTCACCGCTGCCGGTAAAGCCCTCCTCCACCTCTCCGCTACCACGCCGGACCACCTCCCTCTCACCTCTTTCTCCTCCCCCGCCGTCTCCTTCCGCTCTTCCCGCTCCCGATCCCCCTTCCTCGGCCTCGGCCTCCGCCTCCGCCTCGCCACCAGCTCCGAGATCCCGGCGCTCCACGCGCGGAGCGCGGCCAGGGGGCTCCGGATCGAGGCGGCGGCACGGCCCACCATTCTGGTGGCCGAGAAGCTCGGGGAGGCCGGGCTGGCGCTGCTCCGGGAGTTCGCCAACGTGGACTGCTCGTATAACCTCTCCCCCGAGGATCTCTGCTCCAAGATCTCTCTCTGTGACGCGCTGATCGTGCGGAGCGGGACGAAAGTGACGCGGGAGGTGTTCGACGCCTCCAAGGGTCGTCTCAAGGTGGTGGGCAGAGCCGGGGTGGGGATCGACAATGTGGATCTCCACGCCGCCACCGAGAGCGGGTGCCTCGTCGTCAACGCGCCCACCGCGAACACTGTCGCCGCGGCCGAGCACGGTATCGCGCTGCTCGCCTCCATGGCGAGGAACATCGCGCAGGCTGACGCCTCCATGAAGGCCGGTAAGCCCCTCATTCTTCTTCCTATTGCCCTTCTCATGCGTTTCACTAGATCTGATTTCTTTTAAGTGGGAAAAAAGTGAGAAAGATTTGATCTTTTGTTTTGGACGGACAAGAGATTCTTTAGATCTGTCATTTAACTAGTATTCTGTTTGTGCCTTAAATGTCAAATTTTGACTCTATTTTTCCTCGTGATTTCCACCTACCTATGTAGTTTTTTATTGTCTGCAAGGGTTAATTTTCGCAAGCTTTTATATCCACTTGAGATTGTAAAAAAGATAAAAATATCTTATTGCTCCAGAAAAAGTGGATGGGTCTGTGGTCCAGGAACTACACTTACTAAGATCACATCTATATCTGCTAGTTGATCTAGCAACTGTAGAAGAGTGCCAATTTTATGTGATGCGCTTTCTTTATTTGAATTTGGTGTTTTTCATGGATTTATTTATTTGAATTGCTAGACCAAAGTTGTGTCTATTGTCTGCATTTTATAAGATGATGCCTCCAGTTCTATCGAACAGGTTTAATGGATACTACAATATAGATTTTAGGAACACCTTTTAATTATTCTGTGCACGGTTCCTTTCCTACCTCCCAGTGCCAACCGCCTCCCTTTTGATTGGAGGTGGTGATGGAGTCCATTTCAGGACCCACCTGTGGGCCATCACTGCCACCCAACACTAGGCAGACAGGTGACAAGGGCATTATTTTATTGGTAGTATTGATATTTTTGTCATGTACACACAACAACACACACACTATGGTGGAGTGTATAAATGATCTTCATAAACATCATGTTTTGAAAAACCTATGTTGATTAGTGACAAGTTTGATTGAATTGGCCAATGCTCCTCATGAAATGTTTATTCTGGTCGTTGGAATGTTCTTTTATTTATTTGGAAACCATTTTGAACAACACTAACACCAATACTTGGCTAATACTAATTTTTTCATTTAGTGTTAACAATGTCTTAAGAATGTACTTACAAACTTAGTAAGAGCCTATAGTTTTACTGCAGAAACATAGCTGATGATAGACACACACGCACACACACACAAATATATATATATATATATATATATATATGTATATATATATGTATATGTATATATATATGTATATGTATATATATATGTATATGTATATATATATGTATATGTATATATATGTATATGTATACATATGTATATGTATATATATATGTATATGTATATATATATATATATGTATATATATATATATACATATACATATGTACATACATACATATACATATGTACATACATACATATACATATGTACATACATACATATACATATATACATACATATACATATATACATACATATACATATATATATCAGCTAGCAATTCTTTTTATGGCTGATTTAAAGTGCAAATATATCATTTTTTTTGTACATTGAGCAAATGACAACAGAATTATTCATACTTAACCACAATCAAATTATTCATACTTCGGTCCACATAAAAGCAGTGGAAAATTGTTAGCGTGTAACATGCATCTCGAACAGCTAGCCATCATCTGCAGTAATCTCCAAGACATATATCAATTCCTGTGACTTTGTATGATGCTGCACTAGAGTACTTTTCTTTAAGAAGATTTTAAAATATTTTGTTGGCGACAATTATTATGGCTTCTTTCAAGTCATTGTAGATTTTATGAATGATATGTAAAAATATGTTTTTAAATTGCCACTTTGTGATCTACATTTTTGATTCATCATATAACATTATCTTTTTGTCCTACTGCCCACCCATGCTTGTGCTATATGGGTCATGTCCGGCAAGCTAAGCAGTCAGAAAATCACATGCTAATAACAAATATTAGAAAACTTATATGGTAGAGAATATAGTATCACATCAAATAAAAGATGGAAACTCTATAGAAGATGTAAGCATAAAAAAAAATATATCTTAATGCAAAATTCAGGGATCCATATGTTTCTGGACGATAGCATGTGCACCGACAATGTCAGAGGAATGTATCTGTGTGATAAATTACTAATACTAAAGCAAATTCCATTTCTTAACTACTGGAAAGAAAAATATTTGAGGTGTATATTTTAGTTAAGGCATCATTTTTCAACATAATTTAAGGGATTAATCATTCACTGTAGATTAGATGTTTATAAAAGTTGGTCTTTCTTGTACTTGTTAAACTGAAGTGTGTTTAATGCATTTTGGGTGTATACTGTATACTATAATTATTCTTGTTAGACTAATCAAGTTTACTATTCTTGGCTCTAATTGTACTTGATAATGTATGATGAAAATCTGTTATCAACATGTTGACGTGTTTCAGGTAAATGGCAGCGCAACAAATATGTTGGTGTCTCTCTGGTAGGAAAGACTCTAGCGGTGATGGGATTTGGAAAGGTTGGTTCAGAAGTTGCCAGACGTGCAAAAGGACTAGGGATGCATGTGATTGCCCATGATCCATATGCACCTGCTGATAGAGCCCGCGCCATTGGAGTAGAGCTTGTATCATTTGATGAAGCCATATCCACTGCAGACTTCATATCACTCCACATGCCAATGACAACTACTACTGCAAAGCTTTTCAATGATGAAGCATTTGCAAAGGTTAAAAAAGGAGTGAGAATCATTAATGTTGCTAGGGGTGGAGTTGTTGATGAAGATGCCTTAGTGAGAGCACTTGACAATGGGACAGTTGCTCAGGTAAGCTTCTGTCCAGCTACCAATTTGTGTCCTTTTATTGTAATCTACCATCTATCATATTGATCTGATGAACATGGTCGAACATTCGTAAGCATATTTTTCATTTCCTTGATCTGACAAGAATGCAATAGATTGCTATAGTTCATGAATGAAGATAAAAGAAAAAGAGGGATTATCTGTATCTTCAATGCATATCTATTAAACTCCTTTGTGACTTCAGTGCTCCTTTAGCGTGCATCCCAGGTATAACTGTTCTTCTAATGGGTAAATAATTAGTTACTCTTGCTAATTGTCTTATGAATTGGATCAGGCAGCACTTGATGTTTTCACCGTAGAGCCACCACCAAAAGACAGCAAGTTGGTGATGCATGAGAATGTTACTGTCACTCCTCACCTTGGTGCTAGCACTGTTGAGGCTCAGGTCTGTCTTTCTAAACTCAAGCTTGATTATGTTAACAAAAAAGAAAAAAAGGCAACTTTACTGCAAGAGTTATTAAAGTATTTCAAGTCCCTATTTGTCATGGAAGCATCTAGGAGGGTTTCCTCTGTGGAAGTTGCATTGCTCCTTGTTGTCAGTTTGTGGAGCAGAACTAGAATATAATAAGCATGCTAAAATTTAGAGCTGCACAAATGTTGTCACCCAGACCTTCCCATGATAATCATCTCATGTAACATTGTCAACAACATTTTCAGGAAGGTGTAGCAGTAGAAATAGCAGAGGCAGTTGTTGGTGCATTGAAAGGTGAACTCGCTGCAACTGCCGTGAATGCTCCCATGGTTCCTGCTGAGGTGGTTATTTTTCATAGGTTTCCCATAAAATTTTCCATTATGCACTTCCAGCATAGCTCATACTGCCCTTTTTTTCAGGTTCTTTCTGAGTTGGCCCCTTATGTTATTCTGGCTGAGAAGCTGGGCAGGCTTGCTGTCCAACTAGTAGCTGGTGGAAGCGGAATTAAGGGAGTTAAGGTTGTGTACACATCAGCTCGAGACCCTGATGACTTGGACACAAGGATTCTTCGTGCTATGATCACAAAAGGAATCATCGAACCCATATCCAATGTGTTTGTCAACATTGTTAATGCTGACTATACTGCCAAGCAGAGAGGTCTCCGGATCAGTGAGGAGAGAATTTACCTTGACAGCTCACCCGAGGTCCCTCTGGACTCGATCCAGGTCCACCTGACTCATGTGGAGTCTAAATTTGCCAGTGCTTTATCTGATACTGGTGATATTACAGTGGAAGGAAGGGTGAAGGATGGCTATCCTCATCTCACCCTTGTAGGGTCTTTCAGTGTGGATGTAAGCCTTGAACAGTATGTAATATTGTGCAGGAATGTTGACAAGCCTGGTAATATCGGACGAGTAGGACGAATTCTTGGGGAGCAGAACGTGAATATCAGCTTTATGAGCGTGGGTAGGATTGCTCCAAGGAAACAGGCCATAATGGCAATTGGTGTTGATGAGGAGCCGGATAAGGAAACTCTCAAGAAGATTGGTGAATCACCAGCTATCGAAGAGTTTGTGTTCCTCAAATTATAGAGGGGAAGACATTCCACCATCACAATTTTAAGGTCTCAGGAAATTTTAATTGAGCAACAGGCAGTGGGAACTCTGAGGGTCTCCAGCTCCCTAACAATAAGCAATGGAGTGGAAGATTTTTAGTTGCTCTTCTTAGGTTGGCATCATTCCTACATTAGTATATTTTGTGTTGCATGATGGATGCTGCTTTATAAGTGGCTCTATCTTGATACTGTTTGTTGTGCTCTGAGTTCTTCATGCATTAGATGTTGTGTTACATTGGTTACCATACCATACCATTCAAATTATTTTCGGCTTCGAACGATAGTTCTGGGATGTTATTGATCATTTATCCTGCTAATCAGGCATTCAATTTAACTGTGTTTGATAAGATTCTTAAATCAGATTATGGAAATTCTATGAAGTTGTGGAGCATGATCTTAATCCTTAGATGTGATTGGCATAAGAACTGCTGTGTTTTATTTCACATTCATCAACTGAGTCTATCTGAGTGAGAATTGAAATAAGTTGATACTTTTTTATCTTCGTAGCAGTTCTGTTGGTGAGATTAAGACATAAGACATAAATGCCACTGCAGTTCTCAAGTTAATTTCTCTAACCCTGTTCTGTTATAGAATTCTTGTGCTAACTTCGATTTTGCTTCCCTAGATTAATTAAGTTCTCCAACTCCTATCTATTCTGTCTTGATCTCTCCAGTTTGATGTATTCTTTCTCCAACTCCTATCTTCTATCAACTTCCTCTGCATATGAAATTTATCTGAAAATGAGATGACAGTATATGGGATTTAAACTTGAGATTAAACAGTATGTGAAATTTATAAGTGTTATGGTTTCTATATGTTAGGTTCCACATTCAGTAAGGTTGGTGTTGGTTATGATGACTATAATGTGAGAATTTAGAGAATATTAATTTCATTTGACCCAAAACATTAATAAAAATACTTAATTCATCAATTTCACTTGACTGAAAATATTAATAAAAATACTTGATGATAGTATGGAATTTGATGATAGTATGGAAGTGAGATTAATTGGAAATATTACATTTAAAACCAAAAGAAACTGAACACATATGATGGCTTTAACCTCAAAACCTGAAAACAAAATGGAGTGTAAAAAAAAGTTCAATGACCAAAAGGAAGGTAGGGAGCAATCCAGAAATCCACTGTAAATTGGTTGAAGATTTGATGCAGGATGTTGGGACCAAAAATTTGGAAATGAATGAACATAAAACACCTGATTGAATGATATTAGGATGTGAGCATAGAGAAGTCTTAACAATTATTGATGACAACAAACAATGAAGTCCAAGCATCCACATCTTTGAGAGCTCAATTTCTCAGCAACTGGAAGCTTATCAATCAGTTGATAACAATTTTACCTGGAATCCCCTTTCACAGGCAGGCAACTGGCCTCTAATCTCAGTTTCTTGGGTTTATTAACATCTCTCCCATAGTACACACTGAATCATACATACATCTAGAAGTTGCAGACACAATCCTTGCATTTCAATGTTTTGCTTCAAAGCTTATCCCCTTCATGCAGCTAATCACCCTAAAATTAAACACGAAGCCAATATGAATATTTCAAGATAAAATCCATAGTCTCACTTTCCACCCATATTTAGAATCTGCCAAAAAGCTAAACAATGGAGAGCAGAAATAAACAAGTGTGCTGCCGATGACAGATGGATTATGAGGTGGGTCAGCTTTGGTTGCTTTGTTAATTCAAAAAATCTCATCTGAAACTGATTGATTCATCCAACATTTTCTTTCATTATAATCTCTGTTTGTTTTATTTTTTTCTAGTTATGGCTTGCTTTTCATTCTAACACATGCTTCGCAACAATGATAACTACAACTTGATATGAGAAGTTTTATTTGTAGCTTGAGTGGGTGTATTTAACTGGAAACCCAACTGCAGAAGATGATCATATTATAAGCAAAAATCTGCAGATGGACATAAAAAAGAAAAATCTGCAAAAAGGACAAGAACTAGTTAAAAGGAAAACCTTAATCAGCACTAGTTGACTTCGATCCTTCAAGATGTGTGCAGCAAAAAGTTCAGGATGATGAAACAGTGGTGAATTTTGTTTGTCATACTCTTGTCAACTTAATTATGATACAGCTATTTCATAACTTCTGCAGTGGAATACATGCTCCTTATTTTATGGTCTAGTAACATGTGTTTTACACATACCATGTCATCCTGTTACCGACAAAATAATGTCACAAAACTAAATCACTCCTAGTTTGCATGGATGATGATCACTTTTGCCACTCCATTATAAGGCTCATATATGTTGCTTCTTGATCTTCAACTGGATAGTAACAGAGAAGGACAAGTTTTAGTTTCTTGGATGGTTGTGCAATACATGCAATTGTAATTTTTCTGTCACAATAAATAGTCTGAGTAATTTCCTAAGAACATTAGTTTCAGAAGCATCGGCCATCATAGAGCTCCTAACTAAAGCTTCATGCTTAGTAAACAGAAGCAAGAAGAAAGCTGTGTATGGAGTTAATAGTTCACACGTAAGAAGAGAACAACATATGACTGACCTCTCCATCCATTTCAGGTAGCATGTCAAGCTCAGTCCTTGACGATGGATTGCTGCTCTTGCTGCTCCTACGCATTCCCTCGATGAACAGCTTAGCGATCTGCAACTGAGTTTTTGCTATGATCTCCGTCCTCTTGAGCTCCATCTCCCCCCGCTTGATCTCTGCCTCTGCTCTCATCCTCTCGGAGTCCTTGTACATCTCCAGCCGCGCCCGCTCTACCTGCAA
Source organism: Musa acuminata AAA Group (assembly GCF_036884655.1). Lineage (NCBI taxonomy): Eukaryota > Viridiplantae > Streptophyta > Magnoliopsida > Zingiberales > Musaceae > Musa > Musa acuminata. The sequence goes on along the minus strand of NC_088346.1, from coordinate 43,602,862 downwards.
CATGGACTGAGCCAGCAACCTGATGCTCTCCGCCACCTCGCTCCCCAGGATTCTCCTCCGCTTGGACGAACTGTCGGGATCTCTGGCACCGTCATCAGAAGCAGCTTCCTTGCTTCTTGGGGCGCTCAGGTGGCTATCTGTTCCCCTGTTCTCCATCTTAGTCTCATTGTTATTGTCACCATTGATGTTGATGTCCATGGGCACTGTATTGGACCCATCGTCATGATTGCTATCGTGCAGGTGGCCGTCAGCTTCGACCTCCATCTCCGCCTTCGGCAAAGGTGGGAGATCGGCGTCATGATTGGGTTTCGGGTGAGCCGCGCAATTCCCGGTGCCTTTGAGCAAGGCATCCATGCTGGCGTAGAACTGCCACGGGGACCCGGAGCTGGGGTCATGCGCCGCCGATTCCGAGCGGTACCGCTTCTTCATCGCCTCGATCTTGTTCTTGCACTGAGTCGGGGTCTTGAGAGCTTTAGGCCCGGAGCACCGGACGGACACATGGTGGGCGATCTCCTCCCAGTCGCTCCCCTTCAGCTTGGCCCGGTTCCGGAGTACCCACTTGGACTCGTAGACCTCCAACAGGCAGCGGACGCCGCCCTCGCTCCACTCGTCCCTCTTCCCCTTGTCCGGGGACTTCAGTGCCGGCGCCGGTGCCAGGTCCCGGCAGGTCGGGGGATGGGCACCATCCATGGGGACCCTAAGAAGCGAATTAGACCCCCGGAAGGTGCGGAACAAAGGATCACTCTACAAAAGATCCCATCTTTCATGGTTTGGCCACAAATTGACACGAAATTTGGTGTTTCGAGCAGAAAAATTCCATCTTTGGGGGATTCTAAAGCAGGAATTTGGATGGTAACAACTAGAGAATTGATAGTTTCTCCACAAAAAAGGAAACTTTACACAGGAAAAGGAACTAAAACATAGGAATAGCCATAGAAGACAAGATTACATCACTAGTCGAAGATCAAAACTGGCACTTATCTGGAAGAGAGATCGGCGTCCGTTTGATCTCTACAATACCACTCTTCAGAGGAGAGAGGGAGAGTAAGGGAAAGGTGGAGAGAGAGAGAGGGAAGAGGGAGAAAGAAGGGGGGAAAGGTAAGTGGAAGCAGGGAGAGGGAGCAGGGGAGCACAGGCGAATCGCTGCTGGGCAACAGTAACGTACGGGATTATGCCACGTGGAGAACTGTGAACCGTCAGTGCAGGACAAGTCGGCCGTTTCAGAGCGCAATGGCGCGGCAGTGGAGGCTCGCGTCAGCACGTCGAGCGAGACGCCGACGCGTGGAATTCGAGATTGGCATCAGTGTCAATCATAAAAACCGCGAATCTTGAGACGAACGCCCCGCAGTTATCTGTCACCTCATCGGTCGAATCGCGGACGCGGGACGATGGGCAATTGTTTCCTACCGGATTATTGGTTACCCGTTGGGCAACCTTACCGCTGACCACCGTATCCACCGCAAGGTCGATTTGGGCCCACAACATATTCAATATACTGTTGGGTATGTTTTGGGTAAAATTATGCTGGTAACTTGGATTTTTTGCATAATAATTTGGTGCGGAAACGGTCCGATTCCACGAAAAGGTCCATCCGAGCGGGACTCATAAGATTTCTTCTGCGTACATCGTCGTCTCCTTCCGTCCGGCTTCTTAAACCCTACTGCTCTGAATCGGGTGTTCGTCGGATCCTCTTCAGGTGATGGAAACGACAGAATTGGAAATTGTAGTCGGGTCCGCGATTTTGGAATCCGCGCACGAAGAGTCTATGATGCCCCTTTTTTCCTTGTTGTAATAGGCATTGGATTTGATAGATTTGATGCCAAAGTTTAGATCTTCTGTTACTTCCCTCGATGGATAGATAGAGATTGTTTTGAACTTTGATTAGTGTTTGTTGGTTCTTGGCTGGCGCCAATATGATTGGTTTTCTTTATTTGGTGGAATGAATAGATACCTGAATCAGGTTGCTGGGGGATCTTCGGTAAGTGTAATAAATTAGTAGAAGGATCATGGAAGGTTTCTTTTCTGTCTTTATTCGTGTTTCATTCAGGGGCACCCATATGCTTCTTTGATTATTATGTCTTATTTGGCATAAAGAAGTGCACAGATTGTTAGGTTACTTAAATATTCCTGGTGGAAGATGATTTACTGATCTTTCTTTTGTTAAAATATGATCTTTTGTTAAAATATGATTGCGTAGACCTAGCTTTTTGTGGTTATCATGTATGATCAGTGAAATGAGCTGCAATTTCCTTTCTTCACACAAACAATGCTCTGTATATGGTGTGTGCATTCATATTTGAATTACCATTAAATTATCATCATTGTTTAGAGTTGTTTGAGCATTTAAGCTTCAATGTCGTGGAGATAAATGCTTGTGTGGACTTTTTTTGGGGGATATATGATTGATATACATTCTTCTCTTTACCTAAAATATCTTATGTTCAATTGAACAAAGAGTTGAAAAATCATTAATTTCATCAGGGTGCAAAGGAACTGAATTGTCAATGAACATAGGGTTTATTGACTCCTGCTAAACTTAGCTTATGCCCTTTGAAGTTGATGCTTCTTGACATTGACCTGCCAAATGATTAAAATTTCTGGTGCAAATGGACTACAAGCCATTGTAAAACAGTAAAAAGTCTCAATCTTCTTTTCATGATCAGTGTTGTTTATGCATGACAAAAATGAAACAGCATTATCACAAGTAACAAGTAGGATGAAAGCTCTAGTTAATATGTGCTAACTGAAGAAAGCCTTATCCTAGATGGGTGGGGAAACAAATCTTCAACAGTGGACCTAGCTCCTCCCATAAGTAATTTCTGAACTTGATTGCTGATCTTTTTATGTTGTATATGTTAGATCACTTTAATATTTGAATCTGTTATTATCTTTTTATGTTAATTAGTTTGCTCTCATTTTAGTTTATGATCCCATGTAAGTCTAAAACTACTATTTGTCATGTAAATTCAACAATTATAGGAGCATTATTCCTAACCATCTCCATCATTTTAGAAATGGTTTGCTACTTAACATATAACCACTGTTCTTATTCATATAGCTTTTGAAATTTGAAGTGAGATTATTGTGATATATTTAATATAGGTAGGTGCTTGGAATCGGTGGTAATCCTTATGTTAATTATTCATCATTGACCATATTTATTTAAGTCATTTCAGCACGACCAAATTCATCTTGGAGGTTTAGTACACACCTAAGAGTAAAATCAGCTCTCTTCAACTCTCTTGTGCAACGCCTACAGTATCTCAAGAATCAAGAAGAATAGCTGAAGGAGAAAAGCCAATGATCTTCTTTAAAAACTTTATGAATTTCCTTTTCTCTTTGGCTTGTTTACTTTTTGATTAATTAAAACCAGCTCATCACCATTCTAAGTAAGCAGTATCTTTTTCCTATTTGCTTCTCTTTAAATTTACTATCTTTTGAGCTCTGACCTTGCATACAGAACATGATAATTCTATTTCACCTTAATCTGAAGGATTTTGTGGGTGACCCTTCTCCAAAAAAGAATTTCATGGTAACGACAATACAAAATCAAGAAAACATTTCAAATATCTTGATCAGTATTTAGAGGTAAAAAGTCCTTTCCAATTTTGGCTCTTTCCTCAGGTCATACGACACTTGTTCCTTAATAATATCACTGACTTTCTCCTTGTTGATATTCTGGCAGTGTCTTCAAATTGAAAACTATTGGCTTTTAAATGTTTATATTGTGGAAAAGTGGAACTTATGTCTAACGGAATATGGAGTCTATTTTGAGAAACCCAATCATGTCTGTGTTTCATCAACTTCTCTATTTATGCTATGCCCTTCCTAACAGGAAATGTCGGAATCATCTTTAGCTCATCACTCTGTATGTTTCATAATGTGGCATTTTTTGTGTTTTTTCCCCCTTATGTTTCTGCCTTCTGATCATGGTAAATTGATGCTAACCATAGAGCATTCAACCACACTTTGTCATAATGCTTCCCTCAGTTTCTTCCCCTTTTTCTTAATCTTTTATTTCAACTTTCTCTCTACTATTTGTATATATTCTCTTTATCTTAATGTATTTTCAATATCTTAATCAGAGCTTTGGTGGGTGTTGGCTCACTTCTCTTTTTTCTCAGAAAAGAATATGTAACATCTCCACTCAGGAGTTCACAGATAGACCCTCCTCTTTCTGGATTGTCTTCTGTTAGATACTCTCTGGCTCAGTTGTCCCAAGTGGTGGCAAAAAAGAAATGAAAAAGAGAAAGCTATCTGCTTACCTCTTTCTAAATATTTATATTATCCATTATCATGAGACAAACAAATGACCCATGCCGCATGAACCTACCCTCTTTATAGGGTAACTGAACAAATAAATGAGGGTACCTCTATTATATGGATTCTGGGCCATGACAACCATGCTGCATATATATGACTTATTCAACAGTTAGAAATCTGTCTTGGTCTCTCTATAGCCATACTCAGGGTTTCATCCTGCCTGCCCAAGGAAAAAAGAAAAAGGGGGCAAGGAAGAATCAACTTTTTGATGTTTGGCAGGCTAGATCAAGTTTTGTCAGATTTGATCTGACAAGGTCATTCCCAAAATAAGCAGCAGGTGCAAATTTCATGGCTACAACAGAATAAGGTGCAAGTCAGATAATTTTATTTATATTATTTTTTAGAATAGTTTCTTTTTAATTCAGGTTATGCAAAAACATGACCAAATTGCTGGTCCTACTCTGTGTCTGGATAGATACACAAAATTAATGGATTAGGCTACAAGTACAAGGTAGGGTGCAGGTATACTTAGATATGACATATCATGATGATCTGATTTCTCTTGCAGTGATGTCACTGAGCTCCTGCCATAAGTTCACAAAAAATAGATTTGTTTAACTTGCGCACAGTCCCATGTACCACTACTTGCCTAGTTGGGTCACATGGGAAAGGGGAATTATATTTGATAATCCTTTCCATATGCACCTTCAAATACATATGCTAATTCCTCGAACTCTTCTGGATGATACCCAAATGATTCCATTAGCAAAATGGTTGGTGGTACCTAATATCACATGGCTATAGAAAGAACATATGCAGATTTTTACTATTTAAAATAGATAAGATTGTCAAACCTCTGAGGAGCCAGGTGCATGCATATATGAGCATATGTCTCAGTACTAAACAAGTATATATCAAGGCAAGTTGCTGTTTGCAAATTTTTGGGGTTGTATACATGAAATATTTTTCAGCCATTTAGCTCTACTGATGAAATATGGCCCATTCATATTCTGTATTTGTTCACACTGACTTCATGGATACATTTGCAGACATTTTTTTATACATGTTCAGTTCATCTTGAAATTTTCCTAGCACTCTACTCTTTTTATAACTGAATGCGGCTTCTGTTTACTTTCCATCCACCTAATATTACATTTGATCTATGTGCTTACTTTTTTAGTTATCATGCAAATAATTACAGAACATTTAACTGTTTCTCGATAAATCAGACATGCCACTTTATCTTAGGAATAACATTATCACTGATCACTCTTCATATGATGTGATAGTTGTAAGACAAAGAAATTACTTGTAAATGCAACTTTCTGACTATCTAGTGTACAATTAATTAACATGACCCACTGCATTAATGAATAGAACATGAGAAGGGGTACTATGTATAGTAGACATCTGTAATATGAATTACATCTATATAATTAGACAAAGGAGCATGCTGACTTTGTCCTATGTTAGTAGCTCTGTGAAATAATGAAGTACTAGCAGAAACAGGGTGAGTCGGGTTACATGTACATACATTTGTGAACACATGGTCCCTCGAGTGTTGTTAGATGAGCCTCTGCACATTTTGTCTCATTGCTCAACTTGTGTTCCATGCACAGCAGAATTCTGTCCTCATCTGTTCACCCATGTGAATAGACATTGATCTCTGTCCATTGTACTTATCCATTCATGCATACATTATAATCCTTATCGGGTTTCTGATGATTTTACCTGCATGGCTAGGCTTTCAAAGAAAGCCCTCAAGAACATGGAGGCCTTTGTGAGTGAATGTTCTCAAGTATCTTTCAAATGTGTATTCTGTGTGAACATGGCATCAGTTGGACATCTCCTGGTTAGAATGGGGTTCATGTGGAGTGGGGTTTGTCTTCTGCTATTTATGTAACAATTTTATCACCTCAACTTCATCTCCATTATGTTAGCAAGGGAGATGAGAGTTTCTTCTGCTCATCTACTGTTAGATTTCCCAATGTACTTTGTCTGCATCACAAGGATGAGGTTAAACAGTCATTTGAGAGATGCCTCATTGTCCCTTTGTTAGCTTGCTAGCTAAAATGTAACTGTAGGTTGTGGCTATATGAGATTGTGTTTTCTCTGAGCTGAGACAGTGAAAAAATATGAATGACTAGTTGGGAAGAAGAAGGGTGAAAGCTTTCTGCTCTGTTCCAATACCCTCCTAATATATGAAAGGGTTTGAAGATTATTTTTGTTTTGAGTTACACAATGAAGCAGACAAAGAGCAAAGAATAAGAGAGATCTAAACATGTGCTCAATGGAAGAAGAATTTATCTATGGTACATATGCTTACATAAAACAAGTTTCTTCTACTCTTCAAGTCATCTTGGAAGATTTTTATGGAGTGTTAACCTAACATTGTATTACTATGTTGTGATTTTGTACAACCTTAACAAAGTATAGTTGTTTATAGTACATTAAAGCATTGATAGGAAATAAACATACACATACATGTAAAAGTATATGGAGCCAGAAATAAAAAAAACTATTCAAGTGAACTTAATTACCCTTGAAAAGCTTGGCAAGTTATGAATTCCACTAGAAGTATACTTGATCACAGATCCAGAACTAGTGGTTTTTATCCCGCGGAAAATGGAATTGAAATTGATAGTTCCTATGGAAAATGAAATCATAATCGGACCGAATCCAAGCTTTCGATTATGAAATCATCGGTTCGACTCCATTTCAACCTGCTAGTTTTGATTGCTAGAAAAAAAAAACAAAAAAGGTTCGATCAAGATTTCAATCTAGATCATTGACTCCGAGTTTGAAATGTTAACTAACTATATAATGAAACCCATTTGTATCTTTTTTTTTTTTTTAGCTAGTTTGGAATCGAATCGAAACCATTCATGTTGATTCTGATTCTGGTTCTGGTTTCAGGTTCAGGAATCACAATCCAATCGTGTTAACTACTGAAATCCATTTATATCATATTTTTAGCTAATTTGATTTTGATTTTGATTCTAGTTCCAGGTTCTGATTCGAATCAAAACCGTTTCGATCAAATCATTGACTTGATTGGGTTTAAGTTCTTAATTGATTCGGTTTCGGTTCCTATGCAGGATTTTCCAAGGCACTATTAAATAACAGGTTTTTTATATAAAAAAATAATTCATAGGGATAATTGATTTAACAACGAGATTATGAGTTCAAAATTAGTTTCCTTGCATGAATAATTATATGGATTATTAGGTAGTGTTAAACCAAGTTTCTGTGAAAAGTATTTCTTTCTCTATCTAAAGTGTGTTTGATTTCAGAGTATATATGGGGAATAGGATTTCACTTGAACAGGGGAGTCATGATGTTATCTTCATTGTACTTGATTGGATTCTAGCAAAACAAAATCAAATTTGCATCAGAAAAAAATGAAAAATAAGGATGGTTGCCAGACAGGAAGCTGAGAGAAGGATATGGCATTATTCCACCATCCCATGTAAGTATTATCCTCAATCCTTCTTGGGCAGGTCTTGGGGACATCTACTTTATCTTTTGGCATGAGATTTCACTCATCCTTTTCCTCTCCTAGTTGATGCAAGGACCATCTCACTGCCCCACCTCCATTGCCTAATCAAACCTTGTCTTTATAATACAAAACATGTACTGTGCTTGCACCTCATGAGTGTGGAAAAATGTTTTCAGATCCACAAGTGCAAAATGAAGGGGCAGTGTAGGCAGTGCACTGATGCCTTCTGCATCCATCATGACACACACACACACACACACACACTTGCATTGCTTGATTCCTCTTCTCTGTCTTGTTGCAGGGTTCTACAGGGAATGAGATAAGCTTCCAAGGATCAATGTTGGTGGTTTTGGCACTCTTATCCAACTGCCCTTTTGATTGTTTCACTTGCAATCATGCTATCCCACTTCTGCAGCATTGGCTTGTTCAGTGTCATTGATGATTGATCATTGCAAGTGTTCCATGTTCATTGGATGTATAACAACATGGTTTCTCTGGAGGTAGAAAGATACACCAGAAAAGACTATTGGAGGATTCTTTTACACTGTTGAAGACCAGTGAGATGATCATTTTTTTGTGGTCCTTTTAGCAAAGAATCTATTGAAGGATTCATTTCAATCCATCCTCCTGGCTAGTAATTATTGTAGGCTTTCAAAGGGAAATCTTTCAGTGACAACATGAATCTATTTGTCATCAACAAAGCCTCCATGAGAGGTTAAAAACTAGAATTAGAATATAATTGCATCAGAATGTGAAGGGTTTATATTTTCATGCTTTATTTCTGAATAAGAGAAGGATAAAATTGGCTTTTTCTTCTTCTGATACTGACAATACTGCTCTATATAGCAAAAAAGCTTCAGAATAGTCTGATGGAGAGGATTTGATGATCTTTTTTTTCATGACTTGCCATTTAGTTATTAAATTCAAATACATAACTAGCTTTATGTCAAGTTTAATGACACAAGAACTAACCTCTTAAGATATTCTATTACATTTTTTTATCATAAGATGTGCATGTAAAGAATGATCTTTGCAAATATTCAATCTATGTCAGCATTCTAAATTTGACTTCAAAAAGTATGGCCTACACCAATAGCTGAAGCAGATCTTTTGTTTTTATGCAGATACATCAGCATTCTGATTACTATCTGTCTCTTTAATCAATTGTATCAACCAAATTAATTAGAACAGAATAACAATCCTACCAATTAGGCTTAAGTTGATTCACATAGAAACAGATCATCCAGGGGGAATAGCAAAGATCAACTTTCATTTGAAGGTCACAGCAGTAACAGTCAGAGTGATCTCTCTTTCAGTGTCTCAAGAAGAACAAGTTTGGTTGTGTGCTCTGGTGGTTTGTGTGAGTGTTAGGACACCATTAATTTTGCTTTGACAATTTGGATGTACAGTGTTTTCTAGCTGATGTAACATGACACTAATGGATCATCTCAAGCACAAACATGGCCAGTAACATGGAAAGCCACCTCCAGCCCTGGAGGGCAAAATTTAAAGCTGCACAGTAAGAGCTGTACTTGGATAACATGATGAAGAGGAGTGGAAAAGGCAGGGGACTCATCATGTGGAGATCCAAAGATTAGAAGCTCCCATGTGGATACCATGTGGGATATCATCTTCCTTTTCCCAAAGCTGACTTAGAGGGCAGAACAAGAGAGATAGAGAGAGAGGAGCAACCATCACCATGTTTCCTGGATCTTGCAGCACCACTACTTGTGAGACCAAATAGCTGTTGGCCCTTGGAAGGAAGAAAAGAACAACTCCTTGGCTAAGTATCTCTTGGCAAGTTAAGCACAATGAGTTAAGTTAGCTCTTGTGTGTCACATCCTTGTGATGCTCACTATCATTGAGAGAAGTCAATCAGCATGGATTATGGATTTGGTGTCTTGAAAAACCAGACATTATCCAAACAAAATTGTGATTGCTTTCTCACCAAACTTGTTCTTGTGAATGTTCCTATTCAACAGTAGCCTAAACTTTGGGTACATTCTTGGTTAATTTTATGATCAATTATCTGCCCTCAAAACTATCTTTACATCCCTCTCTTGTTTCAGTTCATAGTCATTGAGGACCAAAGAAATCCTTCATAATCTTAATATTCTTCTACAGTAGCTTTCATGCTTATTCAAATATTTTTCCTAAACAAGAGAAAGAAATCAAAAACAAATGTGAAATGGAATGAGAGAAAGAAAGAGATCACAACTTTATGTGGCATCTTACATCATGTCTCCTGCAACCTGTTAAGAGTATCAGCATTATAGCATCAAATCACAATAATGGGAAAAAATGGTTCTGCTGAATCATTATTTGTACTAGTGACTGCTACCAAATATCTCATAAATTAGATTCTTTGATTTGATTTCTGCGAGAAACCCGGTCATGATGGTCTGATAAATTGCTACTAATCCTCTGTTTGTCTGGTCTGACTTCCATGATTGTCATAACTCAAGGAGTTATTGTCTTTCATTAGGATTCACTGCCATGATAGCAGCACAGGGAGCTGCTACTATTGGCAAGCAGAGTAATCTATGATCAAGGAGCAAAAAGATCATTAAACTAGCCTATGATATGAATCAGTGAGAGGATGTGCTGTGGCTAACTAGTTTACAGGAGGAGTTCACAGGAATTGTTTGTGAGTGTGGGCCTTGGAAATCATGTGCATGCATGTGGCCTGTCTCTGCCAAGTATGTCCCTTCCCTACTTCTCTTTTGTATTGGTTTTGATCACACCACCTCATGATTCATTGCAGCTTTTGTTCACCTTTCAACTCCAAGTTCTTTTCATCATCTTTCATTTGTTTTGCTTCTGTGTCTTTGATGGCAGATCCAACTCTTTGCACCCAAGATTACATGATGAGGGTACACCAGTGCACATGTAAAGGCAGCTCCATGTTTCACAGACCTCCTTGCATGCAATCAAGGATCCAATTTGCTGTTCCCAATTGTACCACAACACAGCGTTGGCATGTGATGCACTTGCTCAATTAGAGACAGCTTTTTCTCTTGTTTTCCTTTCTTCTTTCTCTCTCCTTCATTGTATCTGAGCTTGATGAGTACTGAACAGATGCATATAGCTTCCCTCTTGAAATGATGTTACAGTGTTTTCATGTGAGCCTCTAAGATTTTGCTCAATTAGAGACAGCTATTTCTCTTTTCTTATGTTCCCCTCCTTCGATACATAACATATACCAACTAGGATCTGAGTGAGAACAGAGATCAGAGGAATAAAGGTATTGGATTCTCGTGAAATAGTGTCACATGCAGTGCCTCTTAGCAGAACAACTCTCTCTCTCTCTCTCTCTCTCTCTCTCTCTCTCTCTCTCTTCTCCTTCCTCGATATAAGCAAAGCAAGCCTTTAGCTCACTGCCTTGCTCTTGTGCTCCCAAGTCTGCAACCATGCAAGTTCCAAACTCATTCAAGCTTGCTTTGCTCAAGCAAATGCTTCTGGGCTTCCAGCTATCAGATGTTTCATCCAACAGCATGAGCTTCCACGAGAGGAAGAATGCCATCAAGCTCTCGGCCGACGCCGCCATGGTCTTCGCCAGAGGCAGCACAAGGTGGACTCGGGGCCTCGTCGCAAGCCTCTCCAAGAACAGGAACAACGACGGCCTCCTCAGAGGCATCCTGGGGAAGAAGTATGAGAGGCTAAGCTTGCCATGCTGCAACTCATGGAAGATCCCAAGGTCCAGGAAGATCCTAAAAAGGTGCTTGGGGCTATGCTCAAGGAGGAAGAAGGCAACAGGTCCACAACATGATGTCGAGAGCAGTAGCACCCTCGCAAGGAGGCTGGCGAAGAAGAGGATCCAAGTGCTCAAAAAGCTTCTGCCAGGAGGTGAGTCCATGGAAGGCTTCTCTTTGCTGGATCAGACTCTGGACTATGCTGTGTCTCTCAAAGCTCAGGTTGACATAATGCGAAGGCTCTTGAAGATCTCCAAAGCCTCAAATCTCAAGTAAGTCATCGAGCATTAGCCCCTTGCAAAACAATCTTCGACTCATCTGCGTTGAATACTTGGATTCGGTCTACTGTTGCATCATCATCATCTCTCTTCTTTTTCCCTCTATAAATCAGCAAATGAAGGTTTGTGGATGTGGAGGCTCAGATTCCACAGCCAGAAGAAATGTTTCTGGATATGTAGCATGAAGTCAAGAATGTGCTCATGAAGAAAGAAGCATGACTGGACTTCTCCTGCTCTTTTGTTCTACAGCCTCCATCTGAAGGAGGAAGAAGAAGAAGAACATGCCCAAAGGCATTGAAATGATTAAGGTTGTACAGCAGTGCAGAAATGTCTTGAGAGAGAGGAAGTTTAAGTAGATGTGCAACTAATTTCCTTCATGTTGATATGTCATTTCTAGCTGTAATTATGTGGACATATAATGGCTACAATGTTTCTGAGATATATAAGAATAATAATAAGAAGATTACCTCTTCAAAACACTGAAATATGTGTTAGATTTTTCTCATAAACCAAACACTGCCAAGTTTCATGACAAGGCCAATATCAGATACTTGGATTGGCAGTCAATCAAATCATAAACAATGAGGACATGAGAGAACAGATAACCCATCAAAACCACCAAAGATTTCACATTCTACATAATTATTTTATTAGGTTAGGAAAATAAAGATAAAAATTAGCTCAGATTAAGGTAGTGTATATATACATTAACTTGTCAATCTACATGTGGCTTTCATCTCTTGTTTGAAACTGTATTGACAACTTTATTCTTGAAACTTTGTCTAATTTTTATCAAGCTTTTTTTCTATATCTCAATGAGATCAAGTTATGAAGTCAAACATGTTTGTGACATGAAAGCATCATCAAATTATCATCTCCTATGGTGACAAGCAATCTGCTCTGCACCTTAGCATGGCTGTCAACTATCAAGGTCATTTAAAATGATTTAAGGTCTCCCAAAGAAGGTTGAACAGAACCATTGAGAATCCAATATTAAACTAATCAAACTGGACATGTTTAACATGAACAGACTATGGCAAGAAATAGTGTTATTTTTCCTGAATTGGTTCATGTTTATCCCCTTCCTAGAAATTATCTATTTCTTAATCATCAAAAATATTTTGTATTTTATTTATAGGATATGGTTAAGTTTATCCAACCAAATGGCTTTGCAAAAAATGCAGTCATTTTTTTTTAAGTTTAAAATAATTAATTTTCCCCTACAGTTGTTTAGACTTACTATTTGAGGGATTCAATATCTTTTTGACATGATAGTTGACCAATCCCTAGTAATATAACTAGTCTTGCCATATGAAAGGGATTTGATATCCCTTTATTTTGACATGGATTAATCCCATCTCATGAGTTGACCAGTTTGATTGGCTCTGATATGAACCCTATATTTTATATATTTAAAAAATAATCAAGAATAATAAGAAAACTATGAGATGGTGGATTAATCAATCACTAGATCAAGACATCTCAAATCCCTTTCATTCACTGTCATCAGGGATTGGTCAACTCTAGGATGCAATCAATTCTTGATGGGACTTGAGTAGATGCAGCAGTCATTGTTCCTGTTCTTCTTGATGCCATCATGCAGCTAAGTCAGCTGCCATAATAGTATAAGATACATTTGATTAGGTCTTGATTGGCATTCATAAATTGGAAATAATGCTGCTTTTATCAGCAACAATTTCAAGAACACAACAGAGCCTTATTTTATGTCACTTGCAGCTGCATGCATGGCTTCTTCATCTCCAACCTACAGCTGATGGGACTCTGCTCCATCAACCACAAGCCTCCTCAGCAAACCCTATTCTGGAGGCTACGGTGTCGTACACCACCCTCTGGTTCTTTTGCTGATAGTTCCCGATGATGCCGGTTTGGTCCTCGTACTGAAGGCTGGCCATCGCCAGACAAACCTGGGAAGCATCCCGCTTCACGAAGTAGAAGATGCCGGTGACGTCCACGGTCATCTCCGCGCCGCCCTCGAACCCCAGCCTCAGCCTCGGAACCCTCACCTCCTCGAAGGCCGACAGGTCGAAGCAGGTGTCCAGGATGGAGAAGCTCGGCGCCGGAGGGTAGCCCGAGAACTGCTTCACGAACTCCGCCTTCAGCGCCTGGTAGACCGACGGCACCAGCCGCGTGATCACCGTGCCCGAGTCGATGAGAATCCTGCCGTTGGAGAAGCCGGCGGCCTCGAGGGCCACGCCGCCGACGCTCATGTCGGTGAGGTTGAGGAAGTAGAAGGGTGCTTGCAGCGGGTCTGATAGCATTCTGGTGTAGGAGATTGGAGTGGAGTTCTTGTACGCGGCAGGATCGTCGCCGAGGACCAAGGAGCCCGATGAGCTGAGCATCCTCGTGGGGAGGCAGTAGGAGAAGACTCCGCCGAAGCGAGCGGTGGTCTGCGACACCAGCGAGAGTTGGGTCCTCCCGAGCCCCATCAGACCGGCGGTCCCGCCGAAGAGCCCGTGGTTCCTCAGGCCGCAGCCGAAGGTAAACCCCTCGATGCTAGCTCCGCCGACGTCGATCCTCTCTCGTCCCAGCAAGCCGCGGGAGTAGGAGCCGTCGCCGTAGCTGATGGCGTAGCTGCAGGTCGACTGGTCCGCGCCGCAGACGCCCGCGCTCCCGGTGGCCGCCTGGAGGGAGTAGCAGGCGGTGGAGTTGCAGGGGACGTACTGGTAGGAGGGCGAGGCGGAGGGTTCGAACAGGGGGTCTTGTTGGCTGTAGCAGTAGAAGCAGGGCTTGCATTGGACCCAGGTGAGGTCGCTGCCGGTGTCGACGATGACCGTCATGTTCTTGCCGCCGACGCCGATGGTCACTACGTAGTTCAGAGTCTGGAGCTTGATTCCCGAGACAAGAGGCACCTGCGCTCCCGATGAATCTTGTGGGAGCTTGTTGGAGATTCTGGACTGAAGTGATGAGACTCGAGCTTCGTCGGCGATTAGGAGCTTCGAGACGTAGTCATCGTGATTGCTGATATGCCTCGAAACCTGATGTTGCTGCCTCATTTCCAGCATTGCAGTACCGGTATGACGCCCTGCAAGGAAGAAGATTTCATGCAAGAAAACTCGATCGACGGATGACTGCAACCATCACAAAGTAGAACTGCTAAGAGGCTCACTTGTTCTTCCACTGGAAGTAGACCGAGGGAGCAACTTGTCTCCCCACTGCAGCTCATGCACGGACAACAGATTCTGATGGGAGCAACAGACACCATCGACAGCAGCAGCAGCGGCGGCGACGACGACGATGACAGGGAGAAGAACGTGGTGCAGCAAAAGCGAGAGCTTGGAGGCCGGAACATGGCATGGTAGTCCCACCATTGCAGAAGCCAGCCGGAAGGATGCTGGGTGACGAAGTGAGGGCAGGAGGAGGAAGGAAGTAGACAGGTTGGTGGGGGGGGATTCTTGGGCGTTTGCGGGGCTCGGCATGAGAACAGAGGAGGACGGGTTGGCTACTTGGATGCATTAGCGCATGGTGGGGAATCGCTGGGGGCTCACGGGCGGCCGAAACCGTGGAATCGGATGTTGGCCGTGCGTGGGTTATCAGCTCCCGTGATTTGTGGTAGCCTGGTGGGCGTGGAGAGGTAGGCGAAAAGCTTCGGTCCTTTTATCTTCTTCTTCTTCTTCTTCTTCTTCTTCTTCTCCTTCTTCATCAAAGCAGTAGAATCGCTTGAGGTTATCAGGCAACCTCACCTTCATGCTGGCTTTTGCATCTCAATGGCATGTAATCATGTCACGATAATGTAAATATAATTTATGTAATTCGATATTTTTTTGCTTATATTCGCAAAAGAAAAACTTAAATTTCTTGAGAATAAACCAACAAAACAAAATTTTTCCTTGGATTAATCACTCCCTCTCGTAATCCCTTAAAGTACCTTAATCCTAAAAACACACACAGGAATCATAAAGATAACTTTCTTTTTTACATTACAGAAGTTTATTTATCCCTTAAATCAAGGACTGCTATCTCGTGCCGACCAATGGTATCGATCCAACATATCATATGTTAGTACATTAGTACGATAAGATGATCAAATGATTCTAAATCCTAACTTGACCTGAATTATGCCTAATTATCTCTAATTAGAGTTAAACTAATTAACTTAAGTAAAATTTCTAATCTTTTTTTTAATTCAAATTAATAAATTGATTATTATTATTAATCATGAATTAGGAACTTTTAGTGTGTGAAAATGAGTGAAAATGAGAGTGAGGAGAGGGAGAAGGATTTAAATGATCATTGTGTTTAAAATCAACGCTATTAAATTTTGATCGATATCAACCTATAGCGACTAATATAGATGGATATATGATTTATTTTCAATGTATTCTCATAAACTTTTTTATGCTCATAGCTTGAGTGTCTCTTCATGCATTTTACGTCGACAACGAATGATCTAAGATTAGGTTTTATCCTCCCCATCCGCAAACACGATATCAATATATTTATCAATTTAGAATGAATATTTAACATAGGAGGATGACATAAACACTTTTGTCTTGCTTGCAGCACACGTCGACAGGATAAGTGGCCGATGCTTCTGCTGAGAGCATACAATAATGTACGATCCTGATAAGTGTAGCATTCATTGATGGGAAGGCGATGATGGCGACCATAATAACAACGGGGATGAAATAGAAAACAATTCTTCATGTCATTTCAAAGGGAAAGGGATTGCATGCGATGAAACGGGACACGAGAAGGAATCTTTCATGAACAATACTTGCCATTAAATCGACTCTCAATCCTCGTCGCCTTGTTCGCGACGGTTGTCGAGTGCTTTCGTGATTCAGCGTCGCCTTTCATCCCATCTTACTCCTCTGGGAATCCAACTCGGCGGCACGCCGCCGTTGGCCCCACCATCCACATGCCGTCCCGCCGCGGGCCCCATGGAGAAGGTACACGATCCGGCGGCCCGTACCTTTTCTCGCTAGTACGAAAAGACGAAATTGCCCTTCTCCATTTCTTCCATTGGTTCCATATTTATTTATTATCAACCTTATATATAACAATTATAGTAGACGTTTCAATGTGTTATTATTTTTTATTATCGACCAAATTAGTTTTATTTTTATGGACACAAATCCTAATTATTGGGTGTATTACCCAACTCGATGATGCTAATTAATCGAAGGTAATCACAGGGCACAGTGTTAATCCCATAAATTAGTGCAGGAAAGATTGATATCCATGTTATTTGATACCTGTTAATTGCAAATTCAATTAGAATCACGTTGACCAACTCCAACGTTTGGTATGGTTGACCAACAAAACACACGTTTTCCTAAGCTTATTTTGACCGGAACTGAGTCACGACTTTTGTCTCGATCATAGCCCACGTCGGTCACAATTATATTATTATTATTATTATTATCGTTATTATTCAGAACTCTTATTTTTGAAGGTTGATATTTTTTGTCGTGGCTCGGGGAGGGTAAAGATGTAATTTTCGGGGGAAAAAATCTAAACCCCACGTGCGCAGCTACCGGGAGGCACGTGTACGGCTGCTCGCCAAAAACGAGGCCACCGCTTCATTAAATTATCTGTTTGTAATCCCCAAATCCGGAAGGTGGAGAGGCGCATTCGTCGATTCCCACCATTCCAAATCTCAACTCCATTTCGTGATCCGTAGTGGGCGATTAGAGCTTTGATTCGTCTTGGGTTGCAGGGGGAGACCGCGGGGATCCGCGTTTTAGTTAGGGTTTCCGCGGGGTTCGGTGATCCTACCGGCTTTTTTGTGCGTTGTTCTTCTTGTGGTGTGGGCTTTTTGATGGTTCAGTTGACGAATCACGGCAAGCTGCGGCCGGAATCCGAGCTGCCGATGAAGATGACGCTGCCGCTAGCGACGAAGCTGGAGATCGAGGACCCGTTGGAGGACGAGCATGGTCCGCTCAACAAGAGATCCAAGGTCGCTTCTCTTCCTTATCTTCAGCAGGGGATATCTCTTTGCTTTCTTCTCTTCTTTCTCTTTTTCAATTAAAAAGACGATCTTTGTGAGTGCCCTCAAAAAATAACTTGATCTGGTTGGGTTTGAGGGTTCTGATGGTAAATTTTCGTATTGGCAAATTTTCTTCATGGTAAATTTTCGTATTGGCAAATATCAGCTGGCGGATCTATATTTTTGAAAGATATATTTTTGGGATCACTGAAAATATAAAAATCCATATAACTTATGATAGATATGTGACATTGAATTGTGTTTCCGTCTTTCTAAAGATTTAAATTTCATAGGCCGATGCTTGTTTTCACGGAAGAGAATGTTAATCTTTGAGAATCAAACTTTATTTTGGAGCATAATTGGGTGAGTTCCTTTAATTGTTTCACAAAATCTCTTCCTTTCGCTGATGTGATTTTTGACACGAGCAATGTATTTAGGGCAATTTATTGTACTTTACAATCTGGTTATGAAAACAAAATTGTTATATAGTTTTGCAGATTTACTTACTAAATTTGTGTGTGATAGCAGTGTGGAACAGGTGAAAGCATGCCTCTAACAGAAGTTATTCAAAATAATCTGCTTAATGAGCCTAGCCCATTGGGTCTTCGTCTGCGAAAGAGTCCATCACTGGTAGATTTGATTCAAATGAGGTTGTCTCAAGCAAATGCAGCTGCTAATTCATGCATTTTGAACGATGAGAACTTGGAGAATGGGAAAAAGAATGATACTAGGTCTACCATTGCTTTGGCTAACACCGAAAAGTTGAAAGCATCAAACTTTCCAGCTTCCCTTTTGAGGATTGGGACGTGGGAGGTAATCTCCATTATGTTTGATGAAATCTTGTTATTTTCTTTTATCCTTAATGGAGTGAATATCTTTGATTAGTACGTTCCAGTTTGTTCTTATGTCCATATGAAGTACTATGTCACAGAAGTATGATTAAGTTATGCTGGCTTACCAATACTTTGATTGCTTTCGAATGTTCTGTTGAACTAGTAGACCCGATTATGTAGATGTTTTCCTTTGTGATTTATTCCTCTTGTTTTTCTGTAGTTACTATTAGCCTTCTTTACTCACCACAAGTGTTTGGCCATTATTTCTTTGAGTACTATGCAATTAGTTTGGATTTTGAGAATATAACATTGCAGATGATTACTGTTGCAAATGTTCATAGTGCAAAACAGATGAGTCATTAAGAATTCATATGCCTTCTCTTGTCTTGAATTGTTAATATCAAAGGTTGAGTTGTGTTGTGTCTCTGTTGGGGGAGCCACAGACACGGCATGCCATCCCATCAAGACAAGATGTTGTGCATTGCCATGCCATATATCAACATGTGTGCTGTAATTTTGTGTAGTAGCATAATCGGCAGCATATACTAGTGCTGTGTTCCAGTTCGGTTGGATATAATAGCATCCATAGCCCTTGAATCTGTTGTTTACATATCAAGTTGGTGGAATTTAGGGATGTTATCCGATTTCCTTTTTGAACAGTATGTATCAAGGTATGAAGGGGATTTGGTGGCCAAATGCTATTTTGCAAAGCGGAAACTTGTCTGGGAAATTCTTGAAGGTGGTCTCAAGAGCAAGATTGAGATCCAGTGGTCAGATATCACAGCTCTCAAGGCAACTTGCCCAGAAGATGCTCCTGGGACTTTGGATATAGTGGTATAGTGGTAATTTGACAGTACATTGCACAGAGTTTGTCAAAATTCCATGAACATTTATTTCTTTTGTGCAGCTGGGTGGGCAGCCTCTTTTCTTTAGGGAGACCAATCCACAGCCTAGGAAGCACACCTTATGGCAAGCTACTTCAGATTTCACTGATGGGCAAGCAAGCATGCACAGGTAAACTGGATATTCTTGGGTTGAATTATTGATACCTTAAGGAGGATATTGATATTACAACCACTGAGACTTCTGTACCTTGATTGTATCTGCATTTAAGAATCAACAGTTTAGGAAATTCATGTTACCTTTTCTTACAAGAAACAAAATTGCCACAAATGGAGATATTATTTACCTTCCTCGGAATGATATATTTGTTGCTGACCAATTTTTTATTTCTCATGTTCTTACGGTATGGTCCTTTCAACTTATAGTGAGCTATTGATATTCAATTTTATGAAAATGCATCTAGTTTGTTTAATTTGTCTTAGAATTTTTGTTGTTCTTTTATATTGGTCGCAATGAACTATGCATAGTTACATTTTTTAATATGCTGACTTTCACTGCATGGTTCCATGTGGTAGATATGATGGACTTTTCCTATACATACAACAGTATTCTTAAAAGTGCTAGGCACCAAAAAGTACCAAGCTCCCAAAACACAATCCAAGCAAATGCTCCCGAATATTAAAATTTAAAAATATATATTATTATTGATAAATATGATCACAAAAATAAAATTGACACATATGAAAAACCTGAAATATAAAAAGGATCAAATAACAAAATAAAAGAGAAAATAACTCAACAAAATTAATGAATTTGCATCACCCTCTAAGTTCAGTTGTAATTGTCAATATGAGAAACCTTAAAGCTGAAGATAAACTATCAAATAAATCAGCATGGGTATGCACTGGTAGATAACTGGCGATGAAACAAGGCTGCAGATGGCCGCAGATGAAGTGGTAGGGTTTCGTTGGTTGCTTGCATTGGGGATCGAGTAAGTGGTATTAGTTGGTTTGGTTGAACTAACTTAGTTGCCGAGGCTCGAACCCAGGTTGAGCCATGACCAATTTGGCTCGGGCGCATGCTCGAGTCGCCCAACACTTGGGCTCAAGCTTGCGCCCAAGTGGTGCTTCATTGAAACGCCTCATCTCACCCGAGTGTCTTTTGGAAACATTGAGATACATGAGCATCATGATCATATCTTGGCATGGAGATGGTCTTAGCTAATCTAGTTTGAGTTACAAAAAAAATATTGAGAACTTGGAAACTTATCTATGAGATACTTAGTTGGATTTAGCATTTGTTCTCATTTGGCTATTCTATATCATGTTTTAGAATTGTTAGCTGACATTTTTCTCGAATATTTACTTGTTTTTCTGCTTTCTAAATGTGCTTTTCGCGGTTGATAAAAAAAATTAAGATCTATAGGGTATATGTTGAGCTGTTGATTGATTCATAACATACATTAGTTATATGTCTCTTTGTGTATGTGCTATTTATTTGGTAAATGTGAAGTAATAAGAGAATGCAATTCAAGATTTTTCTGGGACTGATTATTTTTAATGCCTACAATATGATATACTTGCTTTCAGGAGGCATCTTCTACGTTGTCCACAAGGTTTGTTGAGCAAGCATTTTGAGAAGCTTATCCAGTGTGATCCACGGTTATGTGCACTAAGTCATGAACCAGATGTTCTCCTGGATGCACCATTCTCTGAACCAAGGTGCTCTGTTTTTGAGGATCATGATGAATCCAAGTGCCATCCATTTGACAAGCTGAAGGATCCATATGGATCTGTGGTTCAAGAGTTTGAAGATTCTGCATTGACTTGTGCTAGCACATCAACTTCTGCTAAGAATGACATCAGAGATCCTATTGATACTGGGAAAATCCACTCACCAAGCCCAGGTAGTTTTGAAGCCCTTTCTTATGATGGTGTATTTAAGTTTTATGGTTCAGGAAAATAAATTTTTGCTTTTCATTACATAGAAGGCTGGACCAACTATGACTAGCATTTTTTCTGTACAATTTCTTCCCATCTTATTATTCCTGTGAACTTTAGCATTAAACTATCTAAAGGACATGTTATGTTTCATCCATTCTTTACATGCTTGGCCTCTTGTTTTTATATTACTAAATTCATGCATCTCTATGCTGATCTTCTGTATCAATACCAAAATGACTACTTCTTTGTTCCACATCATTTTGGCTGCTCAAAACTGCTTGATATAGTAGATATGTGGATCTTTGGTATTTTGTAAGAGTTCCATGAGGTCATGCATGCATGCCTTTTTGGAACAAAGGTAATATTTTGACGGATTCCATTAGCTCATCGATTTGTAAGAGTTCTTAGTTCCACATTACTTCAGATTGGATGCTAATTTATTAATCCATTGACCTGCAGTAACATATTTACTGTTTGCAATTTCGCATTGTTTTTTTATCCTTGGCATTGTGTACAGTGATGGAACCTTGGGTGACGCAAGGAAGTGGAACTGCTGAAACTGAAGACTCGAATAATCAGTGGTGCTGGGACCAGTTGAAAGTTCCTGGACTCAAGCATTCAATGTCCATCAGCGACTTTGTTAATCAAATAGGACATCGCATCTCTGAGCAGATCAGTTTGGGGAATCCACAATTATCTGGCTCGGTTATACCTGACAAAGAAATGTTGGAGGAGTTGGCCCAATGCCTCTTCAGCGATTCCCAAATGCCCACCTCAGATGAGAAATCTGTCATGTCAAAGGTGAATTCATTTTGCTGTCTGCTCCAGAAAGATGTTGGCACAGCCGACAGCCAACAGACAGATGGCGGCGGACCTGCAGCTAACGAAAATGGTTTCTGCAATAATATTTCGGAGAAGCACACATCAATTACCAAAGGTGAGATCAACGATGTACCTGGTCCCAAGGCAGTGGCAAGCATGTCAAGGAAGGATTCATTCAGTGATCTGCTGATGCAACTCCCTCGCATTGCCTCGCTGCCTCAGTTCTTGTTCAACATTGCTGAAGATGAAGAAGATAGCTCTCTGTCAAGCTGAGTTCGATGCAGCTCTTTTGTGTACAGAACAGTAGAGTCTAGATTAGTCTTGGGATGTCAGATAATGGTGATGGATGGGATAAAGTTCCTTCAGTAGCTGACGATATTGTTGGAGCTTTTTATGTGCTTTGGTGAAGTATGTTAAGCTCAAATAAATAAGAGAAAAGATGTTAGGTCATGTTGCTGTCTAAACTCTTGAGGTAGGCCATCCTTTTTGGTAATACAGTTGACCAAATTGGCTGAACTGTTCTGTGGGTTACAGTTGCTGGGATTGACATCAGTTGTGGTACAGATTGACCTTTATTCTTTCATCTATAACAAGGCATATTCTTCCGCTTGGTTGCTTTCTATTTGTGTTGTTTGTTGTGCCTTCTTTATTCAAGAGAAATTGATTTGGAACAATCCTGGATCAATTCTTGAACAACGAAAATATCAGTTCTTGTGCCTGAATTATATTTTCAAGGAGAAGCAGCTGAAGAAAGGAGGGAGAATTAATTCAAGATTAGGTCTGTAGACACTGGTAATCTGTAGAGAAGATTAAGGTGGTGGCAGATTCAAGTTCTAAGATGGTTTTTCCTACATCAAAAGAAAAAAGAAGAGGGAAAAGTTTGATTAGACGACTAGCAACTGATGCAAAGCATATTTTAGCACATAAAATTAAATCAAAACAAAGTAACGATTTTATATAAGTGGAATCACAATACGACGTGGAGAATTAATAAAGGTAGAGATTTTATGAGTGCAAGAGCCAAGAAGGATTATTAATTTTTACCTAAGAAATGCTGTAATCTAACCTCCGTAGTGAATTATTTATTCGAGTTGGATGAAATGATCAATTTATTAGAATTTTTTCTTATAAAAAAGATTAAATATTATTTAGAAAAACAAGAAAAAGGCAATTCCCGGAGTTCAATTGTTGCAAAAGCTCCCATGGCTGTTCTCTGATAAACCAACTGTTCTTAACTTGCATATAGCTAATTGTGGGAGTAATTATTATAAGAAATAAAATTATTATATAAAAAATTAATGTTAGTATTGAAATCAAACATGGTAGATTTGAAACAAAATATCAAAATCATATATAATGTAAATCTACACGAAAGAAGCTAGACTTGAATTTTTCTTTCTATCTTTCACATAATCACTATGAGTGATGGATAAAAGGAAGATAAGAAAAGATCTATAACTTCTCGATAATATCATGATAAGAAAAGATCTATAACTTCTCAATAATATCATATATCTACATATCCGCATTGAGTTCTTAAGAAGGTCCGGTCCTTTTATGGAGATTCTAAGATAAATAATTAGATAGTTATTCCCATCAAGGTCATCTCCTAAAAAATTCAATCATAATTGAACTTTTTTATATTAACCGATAATAATAATCAAAATCCAATCAGATCTATAATATATCTTACCTAATTAAATAGGGTCATATAATCTAATATTTTTTTAACTGACTCGTTAATTAAAAAGATATAAAAGGGTTTAAAATTAAAATAAATATAATAAAATTTATTTAAAATAATTTTACCCAACTAGATTATGAAATTTTAAAAATCATTTGTACACGTACAAATTTTTTTAAAAAATAGGTCAATAAGTTTAATAAACATAATAATACTACATTAAGTCTTACTAGCATTATGAGTTATAACGGTTGTATATCATCAATGTCATACTTCGTTGTTGGTCTTTTTTAATAAAATCTAAAATGACCCATATAATTTGTCTTGTCAAGACAATATTATTATTCACATTCAATCATAATATACACATACATAAATGTGAACAAGATAATAAAAATAAATAATTTTAATTACGTAAGTAAGAATATTAATTATAATGTCTACTCAGCATCATCTATCTTTTATGGATTATTTAAAAACTCGATCATATGAACATGCTCTTTCAAACACTCTAAGCTATAAGTCTTAATTGAATGGATTAATAATTAATATAGTAGAACTCGAATATTTAATTAACATTAATTGTTTCTGAACTTTGACTATCATATACTTTATACTATAATGCATAAAACTACTATATTACTTATCATCCCTAGAAAAGAAAACTACTTTGATATGTCACAAAGTATCTTCAACCACTTGATAATTGAATCTGATCATATCTAGGTCTTGAGATAAAATTTCGATAACCATGAAACTTGATTAATGGCATCAAAACATATCATAAAATCAACTTCTATTATTAATAATATAATAATATATTATTTTATTTTTTATATAAATTATCTATCTAATTGATATAAATATAAATTGTAAAGTGGACTTTCTATTGTCAATATAATTTACAAAATTAGCATATGAAAATACCATCATTTCAAGCTGATCTAATTTTGTATATGTGAGTATATAATCCTTCATCTATTTCAGATATTTTATTACTTTTTTAAAAGTCTTTTAGTATTTTCATTGCCCGGTAACTCTAATATTTATCTAGTATTTCAACTACAAAATTGAAATCTAATTTTGTATATGCTTAAGCATATAATAAACTTCCAACTATATATACATAAATAATTTTTCATATATATGATCATATAATCCTTTGTTCATTCCAAATATTATTTCCTTTGTAGTCTCTTGGTGTTTTCATTCCTATGTAACTCTAATATATACCTAGTATTTCAATTACAAAACTAATATATGATCTAGTATAGACTTGAGCGTACAATAGACTTCTAACTAGCATATATATATATATATATATATATATATATATATATATATATATATATATATATATATATATATATATATATATATATATATATATATAATATTTTTCTAATTTGACTCCTTTCTAAAATATTTAAAAAACATTTATTTTAACTAAATTGTTTTACTTTCATTGTTTGCTAAAAAAAAGTTGTATACTTAGTCTCGCCAAGACTCGATCAATATATCCTTACTTAGATAGTCCTAATAATCCTTGAGATTTATCTCTAAATATTTCAATACTATTAATATAAGATACCTCATTCATATCAACCATTTTAAAATTATTGGTGAGAAATTTCTTTATTCAGTATAATAAACTAAGATCATAAGATCACTGCTCTCACTTATCAGTAATCCATATATAATACCAGTATAATAAACTTGCTCATATCGATATTTAGATATAAATACTGATCAATAGTATTTTTCTTAAATTTAGACACCAAATTTTCTATTTCTTTTATTTTGCCTTTGAATTATTTAATATAAATCTAGTTCCTTATTCGAAAAACTTATTTTTACATATATATGTTGTAACTCAAAATTATAATGTCATGATGATTTTTAGTAAGTTTATTTAAATAATAAACAAAAGTCTTTTTAAGATCGATGTGTTCTTTATGAGTAAAATCTTTAATCACAAGTCTAATTGTTATATTGTTTGATATTATCCTTTGAGTGATGTTTATGTAACAAATTATTCTTTTATAGTTATTGGATAATTCGATAAGTTTTTAAACATCATTCTGGCCCCAACTTTTAACTTTTTTTTATATCATATTACTTTTTAGAATTATTATTTTCCTTAACATATGAAAACAATGAGAAATTATTTTAATTTCTATATCAAAATATGATTCTTGTAGATATAAATAATCGACAAAAATGATAAATCTCATTTTCCTTTAAAATATTCTCAAAATTATCGATTATGATTTATCCTACAAGCTCATAAGTAGTAATATCAATATTATGTGTGAGTTTATGTTTTTTTGTTATACGTTTTTATTAAATTATTCAGTGATTTGAGGAACAACAATCTCTCGAATAAAAAATAATAAAAGAGTATCAACATATATCTCCTCAATATCAAAATTAAATTTTAAGAGTTTCACTCCCATTGATTTACTAGTTTTTTAGGAATCTTATAGTAACATATTCAGTTATTCTTGTACTATGATTAAAGTAATAAAATCTGTACCCCATTAAATTTTTTAAATAATAAATAAAATGTCTAGAAATAATCCTTGAATATGATTTCTTTTCATGTGAATTGAAGATTGTTATCGTAGAACAATCATAAATATGTAAATATCTTAAATTAGGTTTTCTATTAGTCAATAACTCAAAAGGAGTTGATGTAGTTGACTTATTAGGAATTATATTCAAGATATATATAATCGTTCTTAGAGCTTCTCCTCACATCGATTCAGATACAAAAGAATAATTTATCAAGCTCTTATAATAGTAGGATTTTACCTTTTAACAATATCATTTTGCTATAGCACATCTAGTAAGACATATTAAGTATAAATACCTTACTATTCTGGGAATATGGTAAAAGAACCAAAATTATGATCAGGCTTATCATATCTATCATAAAAAAAATTATCACCCTCGTTAGATTTGATATTTTAACATTTTTATCTACTTATCTCTTGGCTTCATTTATGTACATCTAAAAGTATTAATAGCTTGATCAAATAAATATCTAAGAATAATAATTAAATTTTTATTTATCATAAGCAAAATTTTATCAATATATCATATGAGAAAACTATCAAAGAAAATCATAATTTATAATTTTTTTTAATTTCACATGTAACCCTTATACTAGTTTACCCTATTTGATTGGGTAGGTTTAGAATTGAACTATCCAAATTAGACTAATAGATTTGGGCCAATCATTTGTTCAATTAGGCCCGTCAAAATTAAAATTGATCAAAATTTAACTTTTTTCGAATTGGATCTGATTGATCATTCTAAATTTAATTAAATAATCAAAATTCAAATCAAGTAAAAAAAAAAAAAGATCGAAATCAAAATCCAATCAAATTTAAACTAATCAAAGTTTGGTCAATTGATCGAGGTCAAAATTTTGTCAAAATAAAATAGTTATCAAAATAGGTGATTTTGGTCAAAATGAAGCCCTATCCTCACGCAACATCTTTATTGCAGTGTGGTCGTGCGCTCACCAAGGAGCAGCACCGTCGTTGTGCTGTGGAGCTATCGACATGGTGCCTACACGAGGGACTATTGTCGTTGCGGTGCATGGCCTACACGCCATCTATAGCGCCTGTAGTTATTACCTTAGAGAACAACGCCAAGGTGCGATGCTTCCCTTTTCCACTATGATTCCCTCTCGTGATGCTTAGGCGACCGTCGTCTGTCCATCATGACTCCTTTCTGTGGCATCCTTCACTGGTTTGGTGATGGCTAGCATATGCTATCACCTAGTGCTATCGTCGTCCATTATCTAACTGTTGGGGATGGAGGAGCAAGAAAAAAACAGAATACTACGATACGAGTAAAAAGAATCCTTTTGACTCAAGAAAACTGATATAGTATTTAAAAACAGGAGGATTGATAAGAACACTTACAAGATACCAAATTCATACACTCTCTATATATATTGCTCCATAAACTACGATCCTATTTATAGGACCTAGTGACAACCACCCTATAACTACTAGATTGAGGTACTTATTAAAATCATCCTGTAACCACTAGATCATGATAACTATCTAGATAATTATGAATCAAATCTCAACACTTCCCCTTGATTCATAGTTGCATACACCAATTTGCGATAGAAAATAAACATGCTTTCGAACTGGAAGTGATTTGGTGAGGATATCCATAACTTATTCATCCGTAAATAATAAAAAATATTGACTTCCACCAAATGATTTTGTATTCATAGGTCTACATAAATCAGCATGAATTAATTCAAGACAATTGAATGCTCTCTATTCTTTTCCAATAGGAAATGATTTTTTACTTTGTTTGTCATAAATGCATCCTTCACATACATTGAGTGTATTAATCTTGGGCAATCCGAAAACCATTCCTTTTTTACTTAAATCATGCAAACATTTACTATAATCAAACCAGATTTTTTATCTCTAATAGTGCATGAACCATTATCAAATATTATTGAATATCCATCATCTACTAATCGTCCAACACTTAACAAGTTATGTGATAAAGTAAGAACAAAGAAAAAACATTATCAAGGTATTTTTACCTTCCCTTGATTTGTCTTCACTTTAATTTTTTCTTTCCCTTCCACTTGGATTTGTTTGCTATCTCCAAGTCTAACTTTCAACTTTGTAATTTCTTTGATCATAATTTGATTGCCCTTGTTTATCATGCCCATCAAAGTGCCCTCTGTCTCTTCCTCTTCCATTTCCTCTATCATGAAATCCTCCTCTACCACGTCATCTTCCTATTGATTTTTTGTGTTCTTTTGAAGTAGAAGACTCCCCCTTAACTTGAAATGTTTTTTCTTCACTTTTTTGAAGTGACCTGTTCAACCTTACTTCATGTGCTTGGAAGGAACCCATTAGTTCATCAAATGAATATGTAGATAAATCTTTTGACTCCTCAATTACGGCAACAACATGATCAAATTTTGGAGTTAAACTTCTCAAAACTTTTACAATAATTATATGATCAGGAAGATGTTCACCATAAGATTTTATTTGACTAACAATTTCAATCACTTGAGAAAGAAAATCTTATACCGATTCATTACTTTTTCATGAACAAAATTTCAAACTCGTGATGAAGGGTTTGAAGTTTTACCATAATCACCCTTAATAAGCATTGAAATTCATTTCGAAGTATCAACCAAGCTTACTTTGAGATTGTCGCCACTGCAATTCTTGAGAAGATCGTCTCATGTACAGCTTGTTGAATGAAGAACAATGCCTTTGAGTCATTCTTTCTATTTTCCCTCAACCTGATTTCGTTATCTGGATCCGTATATTCATTCTCTATTAAATCCCAAATATCTTGAGACTTGAATAGAGTATTCAGAGGTTGAGACATGGAATTGTCGTTGAAAGTCATAGTGCCCAGTTCAGATTGAAACTAGCTTTGATACCATAAATATTGGGGATGGAGGAGCAAGGAAAAAATAGAATACTACGATACAAGTAAAAAGAATCCTTTTGACTCAAGAAAACTGATGTAGTATTTAAAAACATGAGGATTGATAAAAACACTTACAAGATACCAAATTCACAAACTCTTCATATACATTGCTTCATGAACTACAGTCCTATTTATAGGATCTAGTGACAATCACCCTATAACTACTAGATTGAAGAAGTTATTGAAATCATCCTGTAACCACTGTATTATCGTGATAACTATCTGAATAATCTCAACACCAACAATCACTGTTTCTCGGATTTCCTGCTGTTATACTGCACGGTCGCTAGGTGACTCAACACCGACGGTCGTCAAGTGACCCAACACTGTTGATCACCTGGTGGCTTGCTTCTGCCCATTCTGGAAATATAGCACCATTGCCCGTTTCACCGTACACCATCACTTAGTAGCAGCGCATTGTATCACCATCTTATGTTGTTGTGTCCACCACCACCTGCAAAAGCCTTGTCGCACATAGTAGCACAGCCTGCTCGGTGTGTGACGCAACCACCTCCACACCACTTTGGTAAATAAAAACATATTTTGGTAAATAAAAAATGATGATAATAATAGATTTTATATAAAATAGATTTAATGCACAAATAGATTAAAAATAGATCTAATTTCTTTAATAATCTATAATAACTTAGATTTCAATGACATAGCTTTGACACACATTGTATTGTATGAAATAAAACTATTATATAAAAATTTAATATCATAATTGAAATCAAATCTCATAAATATGAGACAATATACATACTTTTTGAACATCATAATCAAAATGATATCTCGGATATTGTGAAGCAACACATGGTGATCTGCATGCACCATGAATCTACACAAGAAAGAAAAAAAAATATATCTTCTTCTCTCTTCTTATGATTGCTTATAACGATCCTATTATAATTAGACTTCTTCCTATCAAGATCATCTACTAAAGAATCCTATCATAATTAAATTTTTTATTAATTTATAACTTTAATCAGATCTATAATATATTTTATCTAATTAAATAAAACTATATAATCTAGAAGGTAGAGATCAAATTTTCCAATGATAGAAAGCTTAAAGAAACGATTTATATAAGTGGAATGACAATACGAGGTGGAGAATTTTTGAGTGCAATAGCCAAGAAGGATTATTAACTTTTACCTAAGAAAATGCAGATAATCTAACATCCATAGTGAATTATTTATTCAAGTTGGATGAAATGATCAATTTATTAGAATTTTTTTCTTAAAGAAAGACTAAATATTATTTACAAAACAAGAAAGGGCAATTCCCAGAGTTCCACAGTCGCAAAAACTCTCATGGTTGTTCTGAGAAACCATTGCAAGCTATCTCACATAAGACTGTTCTCAACTTGCATGCCTAATGGCCGGAGTAATTGTTCCTTCCAACTTCAATAAAGTTCAGATAGCATCGCAACAATTGTACAACTCACAAACTTAATTTGAACGTGTTCCACATCCCATACAAAAGAAATGGAACATATTGAAAGGAAGAGAAAGGCAAAAGAAATGGTACTCAACAAGTGAATTTACTAGGGGTACAACATGTAGAAGATGACAACCTATACTGGAAGCCATCGTACAAAATTCGATGTACCAATTTCCAGTACGCAAACACTGCTAATGATGCAAAGTATGGAAGGATGAAGGATCATCGGGCGTATTCTTACCCTGTAAGCAAAGAGACTATTGGCATTGTTTAAGCTCCGATCATTTAAGTTGCAAAGGAGTAACTCTAATCATCTAGTTCAAATGTATGAGTTTCTTGCAAGCGTTGATTTCTGCAGCATATTCACTCAATGGCGGCTGACCATCGGGACTCGCTTGAAGAGTTCTTAAGACACAATCAAATATTGCTGACTGGAAGTTGGCATCTTCTACCTTCTTGAGAATTTCCTCCACTACCTTCAAATCAACACCATGGACAAGTATTAGTTTACCAACCACTTCACCAAAGAATGCAGGTGCTTTCGGCAAATCAATGGCAACATCGTCCAGCATAGCCCCATAAAGCAGACAACCTGTCCCCAAATCCCTTGGAGTAAAAACTTTCTTAATCAGCAAATGCTCCAAAAGCTTCATTAGGAGTTCGAGACATGAAGGGCCCTTGTCGAGTGCTAGATTGATGGCTTCCTTGACAACTTCCGGATGGTATTCTGGACTCTTCAGTTCTTCTACACATTGAAGTGCTTCGTCTAGAATGCGAATGTGAAAATACTCCTCCAAAAGAGCAACAGTTTTCTTATGTAACTCCATAGGATCAAATTTTGTTGTTGCCACTGACCTCTCTGGAATCATAGCTGGTGCCACTTGACCAACAGGCCTCAGCGACCCAGAGCTTGGAGATGGAGAATCTAATATGCCTGAAACAAGAGTAGAAGAACGAGCTGGTGGGCCACTGCCCTGCAGCAACGCACTAGTCTTACCGGAAATCAGGTTACGACTGCCTTGAGGTAAGAACTTAGAATTGATGGATGATGACTTGGCCATAGGAGAACTACGGACACGATTGGCATCACCCCTGGGCATAGATTTGCTCCGTGGAACTTCCCAGTCATCCCCATCTAATCCAGGCATTCCAGGCATTTTTCTCATTCCAGGCATCCCAGGCATCATACCACCAATTCCAGGTCTGTTGACAGGAAATCCAGTAGTGTTAATACCCCCTAAAGCACTGATATCACGGCTATTTCTCATGCTTGCAGTTGCACCAGGACGTAAACCAAGATTCTTTTCTGCCTCAGTATGAATTTCACTAATGGTCTTGGCCTTCACCTGGAAAACCAGGAAAGCCGTCAATTCTCACAGGGGTAACATCAAGCAATGTGTCTTAGAAAGAATTAATCCTCCTTGCATGGTCATCCATCAAATAATATCAATGACAGAACCAAGTAGTTACCTCTTCACGACGGGGGACCCAGTTGTTTGCACGTAGGTCAAGCACATCACGGACCATAAATCTTAGGCGTGATGCAAGTTGAGGATTGGAAACTAGCTCCTTTAGTCGATTGAAATAGGCATCATTGAAGTGACGAGACTTGGGGCTTGCATCCAGCTGCTTCCCTATGGTATTGAACAACTGGCAGATTGCCTCAACATTTTCTTCGGCAGGACAGGTTTTGCCATCATGCCCCAGAAGCTCCTGTATACAGATTCTCTGTTAGAAAATCTCTAAAAAGAGTACATTCCATAAAAAATAAGAACTATAATCAGCATAAGCAATCATTACCTGAGCAACATGATGAACTATTTTCTCTGGCACCATCTTTTGCTTCAAAAGCTCACCAATGAGGTGAATGTTACCAAGAGTTCGAAGTTTCACCATTCTCTCTTTATCTCTACGTTCCATTTCTTGGTCTGGTGCAGTCAGCTTTCGCAATTCAGCCCTCAGGCTGTCAGCACCTTCAAATGCCTCCTGGCAATTATTTAAGAGTATACGCTTGAAAGTGATCTCCTTCCCACCTTCTTCTTCAGGGGGGAATAAGGGAAGTTTTTCATTGATATCAGAACAAAGTTGAGCATACATGGGACAGAATGTTGGCTCAAAAACAGCTTTCTCAAAAATGAGAGTAATGACACCCTGCAGCATAGGTGTTTTTCAAATTAAATTCTGATAAATTACAACTAAACATATCAATGGCAATATAGTATAAATCTATGGGAAAATCAAAACCTTTAGAATATCAGGTGTCGTAATTCCAGCATCAATTAGTTGTCCCTTGAGGACATCAAATTTTTCTGGTGTCAGCTTGTTCAAGATACTGCAACAAATATCACCAGGAAATGAAACCTGTTCTAGTGGATCCAATTAATAAACATTGTATTGCTTTCAAGTAAAATGTAGTCCATGTACCTTCAAAAGAAGTGAAACAAATTCTAGTCTAAACCAGAACCACAAAGCCAAAACCAAATAAATCAAATGGAGGATGACTATTGCAATGCACATACATAGTCACCTCCATAGTTAGAGCAAGAGCAATTATGCAAATCATTAACAACTTTCAGTAGACTAATAAATTAGTTAAAGTACCCTTTTACTGTTTTTAGCACCCGATCATTTTCACTGAGATTGCCTCTTCGTGCAGACCATGGCGCTTCAGCCTTGACCAGAGCAGGAGCACGTCCTATCTAATAAATTGTAATTAAAAAATGTCAAAACACAAACAAGAAAAGAATTCTAAAATGCACAAAAAAAATATAGAAGAACTAAAAATTGCAGAGATGACAAGCATAATGTTCCTTGAATAATCTAGAAGGTGGGCAGGATAGTACAGCTACTTAAGCATGTGAGACACTGATAAAAGCAAGATTCTTAGCAAATGCCTATATATGAACCCATGCTAAGTCCCTGTTTCAGTTCTCATGGCCACAGTTATCCAGGATAGTTAAGTAGGCATAGATGGTATTGCACAAATTTGACCATGGGCAGGCAAGCCATATAAAGCCGAAACATAGACCTATTTAAAGAACATGGCCTAAAAACAACATAAGTTACACATTTGGAACAAGTTAATGGTTAAAAGGAAAGGACTACATGAGATGTTCAAATTATCATGAAGTACTCACACCTAAAAGTTAAAACAGTACAATCTTAAATATACCATTAGGTACCACTTTTAAGTTTTCAATCTGGCAGACGTTCCTTTTACTGAAAAACCCATTAAATAACTCACATACTTGCTACCCATGTGAAGGAGCAAAACTAACAAGAACATTAGATGCTGAAGTTAACTAATGTCAACAACTTGACAATAAGAAAATTCTCATGGAAGATTGGTATAAACATAGAAAATGAATCAGCAACTTGACAGGAGGGATGAATATGTTGTCCTCACAAGAACCGTCAGTAGTCAAGTTATAAGTGCAAAAAGACATCCTTTCTTATACAGATTCAGTGTTGGCAGCTACCAAGAATGTGAGCATAGTATGCCCGAATATTATGCATACTTTAACTAAGATGTGGTCATATAGAAGATGAAAGATTAGACCAAGAAAGTGACAGGATTCACTTAACCGATACACATATCTTATATATACATACATATAAAAAATATTTTCAGGGCATGTGCAGCCCAAATAATTGTCTTCTCGTGTAATCATTTTTACAAGAAGTTTCTAGATTGCGTGAAAAAAGAAACAAAGAGAAAAATCACTAAAAGGTGTAGAGGGAAGACATGGGGACAGACAAAAAAAGTGAAAGCAAAGGAGAATCTGGATGTGATGTAAGCGGAAAGAGGATCGAACGATGACGGTAAGAGTAAAATGGTTCTATCAATAGTAAAAATTGGTTATGATCAATTTGAGGGGATCAAGCCTCCAAAACCAAGAGACAATGTGTGGGATGCAATCAAGCTTCTGGGAATCCACAAAACAGACTATTAAACCAATCATAAAAGGAAAAAACTCACTCATAATAATGAATAGACTCAACACTTTCTAAAGGATCTAAACTCTTTAGAAGTGGAGCAACAACATACTATAATGACAAAATAAAAATTCAGTCAAACAGACTGCCAAAGGAAATATAAGACTAAGCTTAAAACTGCACATAGGAGACTTATATACAATTAAAAATGAAATTTTGAAGAAACATTCAGACACCATGGTTTTAAATGCAACAGTGATAGACAAGTAACATATATGTAAAAAAAAGAAAGACCACAAGTCACCAAGATAGTGAAAAAAAAAAAACCAAATACAAGAAAAGAAGGTATATAAAGCAAACAGCTCGAACTACATGAAAGAAAAGAAACATTTCTTCAGTCCAACAAATATATTACCGCTTGAATAGAAGAAACTTGAGTGTTTGAAGAAAACTGGGAGCCCTGCTTATTCAATTGCCTTATTTCTTGATGTCCAGAGTCCATTGATTCTTTGTTCTCATGAATTGTATCCCAAGATCTCTCGTCTCCAAATGAAGTAGATTGTCCTGAACGGCCACGCCAATCACGACTTTCTGGTTCAAAATAGCGACTCTGTGATTGACTTGCCAACTGGAGACACAGACAAACATAAGATGATGTCCCAAACGTTTTAATAAATTCATGAGCATAGACAAATGGAAGATACAAAAAACAACCATTAGAAACAAGAAGCTTGCTCATGCTGCTGCACAATCTAGGATTGTGTCACTGAGAAATAAATGTCAGATCAAATGTGATAGCCTCAAAAAGTTCCACATTGGATGTGACATATAGTATCATGTGCAAATCATGACACTTAACCGAAGAGAACCTTCTTGAGGCATAGCTCACACTGTTACCAGCTTCATAATGATAAATATGACACTGGAGCATCAGCTGTTCACAGAACAATGATAGAGTTGGGACCTAATATGCATCATGTGAACCTATGATCCAGCTGAGAACAGTATGCCCTAATTATGAAAGGAACAGATTGTGCTTTCATTAGCCTAGGATCCCACATCACTTGCAGTAAATCTTGTGATTTAAAGGTGTGGGGAAAATCCACATGATTCTCGAATTTAGTCAGGACACCATACTTAGCAATGCTCTTTAACATGAAGTAGGAGAACATACATTAGCATCACTATGACCCCAAGTCTGATTTTCGGGAAACAATTCTGCATCAATCTCCTGTTTGAGTTTCAGAATGTCCTCTGGTGTCTGCACACCCTGGCAAGAGAAGGAGTAGGATTAACAGTTATGGAAAGCTATAATTTCAAAGATACATATGATCCACCAAGCACATCTACTAGGATGGGATTAGTTTATCAAAGAAGTGTTCTCACAACTAGCTAAAATGCAGTTGATATGCAATCGATATTTAACCAATCTTGTTAGAGACTGTCATGAGTAATAAGTTTTACCATGTTCAAGAGAATCAACAGGAGATCATAATGTGATGAAAGAAATACACTTCAGAAGATGAATATTCTGGCATACCTCACGAAGTTGCAGAAGTTGGTCCTTAGTGTAATGAATGCATTCACGACTTTCAAATCTTGAGTCTCCAGTCTGACAAAATAGTGATACAAAGTTAGATGATACTCTAAAGAGTTGCTCTGACAGGTGTCCATAAGGCAATAAATAACAAGTAGAAAATTCCAAAGGGCAGCAATCACAATAACTTGAACAACATGACAAAATGGCATGCTGTACTAGTGAAACATATAAGAAGTCCGATAAACTCCAGAAGTTGGATAGGATATAACCAGCCCCAGTAACCTGAAGGACTGATGCTAGAATCTGTTCATAAGCACGTTACAAGGTTTAACTGCCACGAACATAAAGTATATGAGCAACTAGTCACACTGGGGAAATTGGACAAAGAGATTAACCAATCAATCTAATCATGTAATACAGAAAACAAATATGAAGATTTACAATAACATGGTTTCGACAATAAGATATGAACTTGACAGTGACAGACTAGTCAAGTTCAGTAGTAACCAAAAAGGATTCATTCACCCTAATTATAACCACACCAATTAAGAATACCAAACTTAGTCCGCATGATTTGATACCTTTTTAGAATCAAAAAGCTGGTTCCACCGTGTCAATTAGTGGGAAAACACGATTCTGGAATAACGCAGAATGAGTTACCACCAAAAACCACAGTTTTTCCATCAAGCTCCAACCACCACAGGTAACAGAAAGCAGATGGAACTAAAGCATATGTAATAAAGCCAATCGATGAGTCCAGCAACAAATCGTAAAATCCCATCTCGCACATCGGATCAAACAATTCAAAGATGCAAGCTTTCATCAATCGAAGGAAGCCACATGTCAATTCAAAGAGTTCCCGACCGACCTTGAGCGAGATGGGAACGCCGGCGGAGGCCGAAGAGTCGAACCGGGTGCCGAAGATTCTGCTGCCTCGGCTCCCGCTGCCACCGCCGCCAGGCCTCAAGCTGATGACCGTCTGATCCGTCTGCATACCTCGCCGAATAACGTCCTCCTTCTCTGGGCGGTGGTGCGACCACGGCGGTAATCCAATCGGCTCTGCGACGGGAGGAGGAAGCGGAGGGGATGAGAGGAGGAGCTCTTGGCGAAGCCCTCTTCGCTATCGGGGGGCCGCGAAGAGAAGGGCGAGAGAAAAGGACAAAAGACGGAGATGCGGAAGCCCTTATAATTGTCCGAAAGCAACAGTGCTGTCGCCGTGTAGTTTCGTAATTATATTGACTTGTAGGGGGTATATCTAAGTCTTGTAACTGACGCAATTCGTATTTGTAGCTTTAAATAGAGCAATACGTTTTATGCCCTGTCTTTCACCCCATCATATACCTTCTTTCTTATTGGTGATATTAAGCGGGCCCCATTGGATCAATCTGCAATACGGCGTCGACGACAACCGAGTCACGTGTTTCCTTTTCTAGTAGAGTTGTATTATTCTGCAAATTGACGAGTTTACCCCCGTGCGTGACAGTAAATATCGGATGAGTGCCATTGTCGGGCGCCTGGCGACCCCTTTGGCACGTGCTGAGTTCGTGATAACGAGGAATTAAATATAAATGTCACTAATATATATATATATATATATATATATATATATATATATCTAAACGAAAATATAAGAAATCAAAATAAGTCTTGTATTAATTGATGAATTAAGTCAACACATTGTTGGTGCAAAAGGATAGAAAAAGATTAATTAGAACCAATAAGGTGATGTAAAGACTTTTAATTGGGTATTGATTAATTGATTTATATGAAATCAGCTAAACAGCCAAGTGAAGGAGGATTATTTTCATGGGCAATAATTAAATATGTGTTTTATGCATCGAAAAGATTGTACATAACTTATGCAAAAGTCAAAGTTATGAATTAAAATTATGATATTTGAATTAAAAAAGTTCTCATTGTCCATGCAAGAAACCTATGAGAAAATTTTATGTGATGGTATCTACATAAAGGAATAGGCATAGATTAATATAGAATCTCATCAAGATTATGTATTGCATAATGGAAAAGGTTCATGTATATTTTAGATACATTCTTTCATTCAATGTATTTGGTTGGATTAAGTTTCTCTATCTACTGATTGATTAGGAAGTTTTACTATGGTTAATTTCATTGCACACCCAAACTTCAATTTGTAGGTGCAAATGTGCTTTGCCACATCTATGATGGCTAGTCCAACATAAAAAATGTACCACCTCATTGCAAGTGCTCCTCATGTTCAAATATTCAAACTAGCACATTGGAATCTTGATGGGCTTTTTTTGGTCACTACAAGTCAAATCTTTAGGCTTTTAATCATATGTTCAGCTATGGTTTTTAATATATTTAGCAATGATTATAAGAATGCCTCAATGTGAGGTTTAGCATGCCTAATCAATCACCTATCAATTTAAAGGTGCCCTAATCCTAGGGAAGGAATACTAATTAATATTTTTGTTTTGGACAACACAGGCAAAGAGACCCCATCAATAACCATTTTCAAAGAACAAATATTTCATTGTTGCCTTATCACTTGCCCAGTTATTTGTTTTCTTATATACCAAGTCAATTATGAGGTTGAAGCCAATCAAAAATCCAAAACATATAGATGTTGTTGGGCCAACATTGTCTATATTCATTCATAAGAAACTTCAGTCAGCTAAAAGAAACACATTTGACATTGTGAAACAACCTTAGAAACATCAATAAGATAAAACCTTTATATTTTTTTTTCTTTATTTAATGACCCAAGATATGAGCCAACTCCCATAGGAACTAAGTATTTGGCCCTCATAAGAGACCAAAGTCTTACAAAACTCACTAACAAAAATTATAATTATAGGAATCATTTATCACTTTCCTGTTGTGGAAGTGGAGCACTATATTGCAAAAGTCATTGGTTGTCATTTAACCATCACATAATGTGTTATTTGTATGTGTAATATATTTCTTAGTCACAGTTTTTTCAAGAACAGTTGTCAAGAGCTTAGAACAAAATTAATAATAATATTTTTTTGCAAAAAAAGAAAAGAAAAAAAATACAAACATGCTGTAGATAGACCCTACAGAACTTTTCAACTGGGATATGATTTCTTGAGAATTTAATGGTTTTTTTTCTGTTATCAAGAAATTGTTTACTGTAAACCTATGTTTTGTTCTCAACTTCATACTTCCAACCCTGTGGAACAAGTTTTAGACTCCTTGTGGGCCCAAGTGTTGGATTCTTGGAGTGCTTATCATTGTCATGCAAACTTGGAGCCAAGTAGTTCTTGAGAGCAATTGGAGGGCTGAGTCAGTCTCCACTTAAAATTGGTTGGTGCAATTGGGTTGTTGGATTTTAAATTTCAAAAGTAGTTTCAAGAAACCTGTAAATACATGCACTGCAATTTTTTATTGAAAGATTAAAGAGACATGTCTTAGGTTTTATGATAGAAAGATGCTTGGGTGGAGATTTGTGATGATGATGATTTCATCATCATTGTTATAGTATGCTAACATATTTGGTATTGAGATTAATGTTTCACCTCAGAATTCTAATGTCCACAATTTGAACAATATTCTTTCCCAGTCTATACAAGTTGA
The DNA here is from genome assembly GCF_036884655.1 of Musa acuminata AAA Group. Classification (NCBI taxonomy): domain Eukaryota; kingdom Viridiplantae; phylum Streptophyta; class Magnoliopsida; order Zingiberales; family Musaceae; genus Musa; species Musa acuminata. The sequence goes on along the minus strand of NC_088346.1, from coordinate 43,563,064 downwards.
TAAAAGCAACAATATTTGATTAGCAGTTTGAAGGTCCCAATGACCTGTTCTTTGATGGCAACCTTTACTCAAGAAAACCAATAAGATAACACAAAATACATAATGGTCAAAGATCAAATTTAGTGAACTTCCAAAGGCGTTATCTTGGTTATGCCATTGAACAAAACTCATACACTGCAGCATCTCAACATCACTATCATAGTTTACATCATACCAATTACAATTAATTTGGATGTACATTCAAATTTGGATTTTATACATACACCCACACAACTCAAAATTTGTCATACCAACAGAAGTTTGTTCATTATCTCACAACAGAAGTTTGTTCATTATCAAGTAAAAAATAGAAAGATAAGCAAAACACAACAGAAGTTTGTTCATTATCTCACAAGGCTCCTCATACTCGATCATGAACTTTACAAATATTTCCGCCAGTAACTATCAGCTAGACCAGCAGCAACAACGATAATTGTATTATCATGAACTGCAAGTAGCAATTCTGCCATTCATTGTAGAGATTAAAAGCAAACCATCTCTCTAGATGGCCATTTCAGCTTGTAATTCTGAAAGTTCTTCTTCAGGAGGCGTTTTCTGTGGATCTGGCTGAGTTGGTTGTCTATGGACAGGAACATGCACCGAAGGAGCAGGAGCAGTTGTTGCTGGCTGAAGTAGTTGTTCCTCCAGTTCATCAGCCTCCAGCTCTTCAAGTTCTGCTTCCAATTCATCCTGAAATTTCAACATGGCTTATCAATCAACATGCAGGAAAACAGCTATCAAGAAGAAAATGGAAATAGTTCTAAGGATTAATACTTCATCAAAATCAGCTGCTGCTCCAATAGGAGCAGACAAAGCTTCCTGAATTTGTTTCATTTCCTGTGTCTGCTCATTGATTTCATCCATTGTCTTATCCACATCATCAATATTACTGTAACAGAAAGCAGAATCAATTAGTCACATATCTCTTCTAAAAGACAACATATAAGAATTACAAGATTCAGTTCAGAGGACAAGGAATGACCAAATTAAACATGATTCACGAGTTGGACATTCCATCATACAGCATGTGCGCAAGCTCAACAATTCAGTAGAGGTGATAGTTCAATTATTAATTTGTTTTGTGCAACCCTAACAGCACAGATAAGACATGCTCCTATCCACCAAAGCAATAATGAATGAGACAAAAGTCCAGGGAAAAACCATATGCAATGTCCAGTTGAACTTCAAAATGACCTACTCACGTATCTTTCAGCATAGCCTTCATAGCTGCTGCTCCAGTTCTTAATGCATCAACAGTCTCTGTTGTAGATTTTGCACCTTCCAACAATATAATCTGAGAAATAACCAAACCCCAAAGTTAACTACTTGATTCTGAGGCACAACCTCAGTGAAATCCATCTTTAACTAAAAGAAACCTGATCATGAATCCGCAATTGGTAGTTCCCAAGCCTCTCAACTTCTTGCTCATGAAGTTTTTTCCTTCTCAAGCATTGTATAGCAGCTGCAATTGGCACAAAATTATATTAAAAAAACTCAAATTTACAAAAAATGGCAATATCAACATATCCTAATTTTTTAATCTTGATAACCAACAACGGAAAAAGGATTGATCACAAGATGTGTTTGGTAAACAACAACTAATGATATCCATCCTTTGCACTCTGGGTTTCTCAAACACAGAAGACACAGAAATAGCCATCAGATTAAACTCTAAAACTCAAAGGAACTCACTTGCATAACAGATATGAATGAGTTTCTACAGAAAAAGAAAAAGACATGTTACATATATCTTATCCTTATGGGACCTGTGACACAAACTTGTTCTTTTAGAAAAATTGATGACATAGTTTTGGTATCATGGAAAGCCATATCTAGGTAGATCATTCTACCAACTAACACCATCAGCATCATAAAGGCTCACCTCTCTTGTTGTTTTCTCTGGTGAACTCCTTAGCTTTCTCAACCTCAGCAGCCATCTTCTTCAGAAGAAATTGCTCCCTTTTCTCTAGCATTTTGAGTTTCTGAATTATATAAAACACCAAGGACGGGATCAAGTATCAGTGTGCTAGATACAGTAATTACTTTACATGTTGCATTAAATAACCAGATGTGCACCACGTTAATGTGACAACATTCTTGGTGTCATCAAATGTATAAATCAGTAAGTGCAACAAAGTTGAAAACACAAGAAGATAAATTTGTTATGAGTCTCGTATATAAATCTGTAACTATAAAAAAGTTCAGAACACAAATAATGTGACAGTACATGAGAGCATAGAATTCCATATTGCATATGAGATCTTCCTTCACATATCACAACCCCCCTCTCAAAGGTAAGTATTCAACGACGACAAAATGTTCCTAACATATAAAATCAAAAACAAGGAAAACCAGAATTACCTCATTGAGTTCTTCCAGTGTAGCCAAGGTATTTGGCTGCTCCTTGCGCTTTCCGAACAGCCAACTAAACATCATGATGTGCTTCCTCCTATTGATCTTTAATCTGCAACAACAAAAATGTAATCATCTTTCCTATACAATTAAATTAATTTTATTCAAGCAAAAATATTTGAATATGGTCTCAAAGGATGAAGATGTTCTCCATGCAGAAATGAGGGGAAAAAATTGGACATCAACATGAAAACAAATTATTTCCTTTAATCAAAGGTCCCTAAAGCATAAATATCATGAGAGTTAATCTACAAAATCGTGCAAGAACTACCATAATTAGTCTAAAACAAAAATTTTATCAGAATCATAATTTAATATGTAAAATAAATTTAATAATAAAATTGCGCATGAATAATATATTTTAAATTCTAAAAATAATGAGCAAACAATATTTTGAAAATAGGAAATAATTGCAATCATAAGCAAATGAAATTATGAATTAAAACTTCAAAAATAAAAATAATTGATAAGAGAGAGTAGGAGAAGCTATCTCTCACCAAGCTCACCAAGATGTAGATCCTCCTCCCTCACAATCCCTATTGACAGACAAACCTATGCCAGTATTGATGAACACAAAGGTTTGTTTGTCATTAAATTGGAGAGGAAAGATGATTTCAATAAGGAAAGGAATAATTAATTCTTATATCTAATAATTAGTTAATTATTTTATTTTATTTCTAACTTACCCACACGAATTAAGAATTATATTTTATCAGAGAAATAATTTTCCTTATTATATGATCCATGCAAGGAAACAAATTAACCTATCTGAGGTAAAATTCTAATTATAGATTTTTTAAGTTTTAAGCAAATAAGGATTTAAAATTTAATAATAAAACAATGCAACAATAACATCTTTTTAATCCTAAACATCATCAACAGTTAATATCAAAATTCTATAAATAGAGAATAATTGAAATAATGAACAAAGAATATTATGAATTAAAATTCTGAAAATAAAAATAATTGACAAGAAAGAGTTGAAGGTCCTCCCTTATGATCTTCTGATGACATATAACACTAGGTCACCCTCGATGAACAAGGGTTACCCATTAAATATGAGAAGAGGGAGAGTTTCTCACTAAAAAAAGAAATAATTAATTCTTATCCACATGATTCAAGAATTAGATTTCAAGTGAGAATTAATTTTCCTTGTTAAGATAGGGTAAAAATCGAATTATAAAATTTTTAAATTTTAAGAAAAAAATGGATTTAAATTTTTCAGTGATTACACAACCCGTGGAGGATACCAAACACAGAATATTTTTAAACATATAAATGTGTTTTTTATTTTTTATTTATCAAAACAACAATAAACTACTACTTTGACTCTTTTCTGGTTCGTAAGGAAAACACAATAGAAAAATCTTGTTAGGACAAAATCTTCTTTTCCTATTCTTATGGAAACAATTTTCTTGTGAAAAGAAAATTCAGAAAGAGAAATCTGATGAGGAAAATTTTCTTTAATAATATATTTTATTCTCCCATTACATTTTTATTAACATTTTTCATCAATTATTTATTTATGTATTTAATCTTCTTTTCTTTTCTTAAGGAATTTTGTTGGCACATGATCCACACAAAGAAGGAAAGATAAAAGAGGAAATCCAATCTGCGAAAAGGTCAGGGAAATATTTGCATCATAGCATGATTTTTTTAATAACAAAATCAAAAAATACAAACGATCACCTATTGATTCAGATCAAGGAAGCAACAATCAAATAAAAGAAAGATGGTTCACAAGTTGATTGAGGTAGATTAACTTGGGAGTAGAAATATATTTGAAAAGAATGTAGCATCATTCAGAACATTTTGTATATGCAGCAGTAATGGCACTCATCGATTATATGCATAGGCTTTCCTCAGACTGGATCACTTTTCCGGAATGTGGGCATATCATAAGCATGATAATTTTTCTCAAAATGTCAGATACGTATTAAATGGGGTTACCCACATTTTTGCAGATCAACTGTACCAGTGCAGTTGCAAATCAATCATCCATGAACACTGATATACTGTATCAAGTAATAAAAGTAACAACATTAAAGTCCACTACGGGTTTCTAAATTGAATTTTCAAGAACATCTTTTTCACTAAACTGAAGATTCAATAAAAACAAAAGACAATTACTATGCAGAAAATCATTGCACAACTCAAGCCATACCACACCACTCCTAGCAAGATGGCTAAATGCCAGTATGCATAAGGTGTATGTACATAGAAAAGGGGAAACAAAAAGGAAAAGAAGAGCATGGTTTACAAACAATTCAACACAGCTATCTTACACTTAATGCCAACAAATCCTAGACTTGTAACTAAAATTTTGTAAACCAGCTACAGAAAAAAGCAATATCAAGTTAGTGACCTAACGGTGTCTTTGTCAAGGCTGAACCTTGGTGATGGTATATTCTGTATCTCATCTAGCCATATCCTCCATTAATTTCTTCGCTGTTGTTGCAGCATTGATTGGATCATCAACCCGAGTAGCAATGTCATAAACTAGAATCTCCAGTTCCTTCGACACAACTTTCTTTTTAGTGTAGTCATCTCGGATCCAAAAGGTTGTGAGCCCGCTCCCAGGCCTTCTTTGTGCCCTCCAAAATTAACATAAGTCCTGGAATTGGACCTTCTTTTAGGATAAAGATCCCCATATGTCTCCTGGCAACTACTGCACAAAGAAAGCAACACTCCATCAGCATATTCTGCGTTGAGCAATGAACCTTCTCAACAGTCTCTACCAGTGTTAAAATCCCTACCTCAAATTCTTCAGTTCTGGACAGGATTTCCAATAGACCAGTGACCTTCTCAACAAACTTAGAGTATCTCTTGCAGTCCTTTAAAAGGGTCAGGAGAGGCTTAACTGCTTCTGAGGGAAGAATAAAATTGGAAATGTTTTCACAGGGAGACAGATTATACAAGACTGTGACAGCATCAACCCTTACTTGGATACTACCTGCAATGAGTATTTGAACAAGAAGGGGCACTGCTCCGTAGGTGGCAATAGTTGGTTTGTTAGGTGTTGAAGCTGAGAGCGTCAGCACTGCTGCAGTGGCTCTCTTAGATTGTTCTTCTGAGACCTGAGGAGCTCCACTAGATGCGGCACAGCACGACTCTTCACTATTCTATCCTTATTTCTGACAAGAAAAAAATATCTTAGTAGAAATCAATGTTTCAACAAAAAAGTGAAAAATAAATTAAAAGTACACTAGGAATAGGTGTTCAATACTTCTATCCTACTTGTTCATAATTCAACCAAATGCATGCAACTTTCACTATGTTAACTGAATTACAACAGCCAACACTATCAATACCATCAAAGCAATTGAAGCATCTTAAAGTATCTATGATAAGAAAATGATTAAAAAAATCACAGAAACACACAAAATATATGAAGTAACAAAATGTATGTTTGCAGAACTAAAACCCAATGACCAAAGTAACCATAACTATTTGTGAGACGAATTCCACAGTATAACAAAACTACAATATATTAATAAAAAATAATACAGTAATATTTAAGGTATCATACCACTAATACTTATTCCAAACAAGAAGCCAATAATAGTTGTAAGTAGTAAATAACTACAAGTACTAATGCTGGTGTGTTTCTTTGACAGAAAAGCAGCCTTGTAAAAAGGAAAATCTCCATTTTCAATAGATCAACAATAATTTATTTAACTTCTCAAGTTTCTTTTCGTCCTAATACTCTTGATGCATAAAACTAGTAAGAACAAAATAATTCATTCTAACAATTTCTTTTAAAATCAGAGAAATAAAAAGCAAGTTAATCTTATTCAACAAACAGACAAACATTTGACAACAGAAATTAATTTAGTTCTGGCAAGGTTTTACAACCTAAAGATAAGCCCAGAAAAGGTACTGAACTAAAGAAGCATATGGCACTCTTGGTTCCAATGTTCAAGACGGATGAAAATAAGATCAACAAAATAATTTCAGGCAGATGTCATGTTGGGTCAAGGGTAGTTTTGTGAAAAAAAAAAGTAAAACAGGTCAACTCTCTTGTTGGTCCGGCAATTCACAAGAATAACTAACTCCAACAACCCAAATCAGACAAAGAAACTCACACGACGCTATATGATCCTTGATGCCAATCTGAACCCTTTGCTAGCTATTCTATATCATCAAAATTCCTGCCACCTTGAACACAGGTACCTCAGCAACTTTACAAATGAATACATGGTGAAGGTAACTGATAGGGGTAAAAGTGGTGATATGACACGCCATGACAGCATCCCCTTAAGCGACACGATCCCCGAGGCTCGCCATACCCTGCAGCGGCTCGGCCTCCCATGCAGCCCCAGTGGCAATGTCAGACGCCACCAAAGGTACAGTCCTGCCCTACAGACAACTACGTCCGGTAACATCCAACCTCCTCTATAAATACCCCTGAGTCCTGAGCAGAGGAGAGGGGACACACACGCTCAACACACGGAGGTTTCTCTTCCTCCAAAACCCTCTCCACATCATCGCTAACTTGATCGTCGGAGGGGTCGGGCCGAGCCCCCGGCCCGACCTGTGTGCAGGAACGAAGGCGGGGTGGTCTCTTCCTGGCGCTGCTGCTGAGCTGCCGACCCGATCTACCACCCCGAACGACCGATCCCGACCGCAGGGAGACCCCGAGGGACGTCGCTCGAGATCCCTGACATCCGGACCCCAGGACCGAGTCGCGTTGGTCCCGAGGCCACGGCTTAAAAAGTTACTTACCATAACAGATTGGCGCTAGAAGGAGGGTCAAATGTCAAGTGACCAGCGAATCCACCCCGACGAATCCTCACCCGCTGGGCTCCCCGCCTCGGGGGAACACCCCCCGCAGGACCAAGCTCGCGACGAACGCCCTGCGGCGGTGGCGGAACGCTATTGGCAACTGTTCAATGACCCAGCCTTTACGCCTCCCGACGGCGCACCCGCTCGCCCGCCGTCAGTATCGCCCGAGGCTTTGCACGACCTCGCCCACCAAGTCCAGACCCTGACCAGCATGGTCCAGACCTTCATCCCGATCGTCTCCCAACGGACCCCTCCGCACGCAACCCGGCCCTCGCCACAACGGGAGACCCCTGTCCAGACTCACGCACCACTCCCTGAGCTCCCCGTCTCACCTCAAAACCCCGCAGCTCGGCCGGGGAGCCGAGAAGCAGAAGACACAGCGAGTCGACCCGAGCCCGACGCTCCGACCGCCGACTCGACTAATGCTCTGCGTGCTCAGCTACGCCTTGTCAGTCAAAGGCTTGACGATGTACAACAGGAAGTCCGCAAGTCAAAGGGAGAGCTCGGGGTGGATGGACGCCAAGGGTCTCCATTCACCCCCGAGATACAAGAGCAGGCGGTCCTGTCGCACTTCCGCCTTCCCTCCCTGGATGCGTATGACGGCGCCACCGACCCGACGGACCACGTGGCCGCCTTTCGCGCCCAGATGGCACTATTCGGGACTTCTGACGCCCTGATGTGTAGGGCATTCCCCACGACTCTGCGGGGGCCGGCCCGCACATGGTACAGCGGCCTGAAGCCAGGGACCGTCGCCTCCTTCGACCAGCTCGCCAAAGATTTTCAGCTTAACTTCCTGGCGTACGCCCGACCTAAGCCGTCCATGGCGTTGCTCCTCGGGCTCAATCAGAAGGAGGACGAGCCCCTCTCCCATTTTGTGAACCGATTTACGACCCAAATCCATGGATTGTCGGACGCTCACCCCTCTTTCTTGATGCAGGCATTCATGACAGGCCTCCGACCCTCCAGATTCTTCTGGTCGCTCGTGGAGCGACCCCCCGTCGCGGTCCCCGAGATGCTCCAACGTGCTAGTCAGTTTATCGCTACGGAGACTTGGATGGCTGGAAGGCGGGAGGAACACAAAAAGGTTAAGTCAGAGCCGCCTCAACAGCAACAACCCGCCGCCTCGCGGCGAAAGTTGGACAGACCCGACCCAAGGCCTCCTCTTCCCGCCTTGAATTCGTCCCGGACTGAAATATTCCTACACGAGAAGGGGAAAGGGCTGCTCAAGGACCCTCGCCCGATGAGGAACCCGCGGGAGCTCGCGGACCGATCAAGATATTGCCGATTTCATCGGCAGCACGGGCACGACACTGAACAATGCTACGAATTGAAGAAGCAAATCGAGGAGCTTATCCTCAGAGGACACCTCAGCCAGTACCTTCGGCCGAACAAGGAACAGTCTCCTTGCCCAGAGGGCCCCGTCGAGCGGCACATCGATGTGATAGCCGGGGGCCCCGCATTAGGAGGAGGCTCTACGTCAGGCAGGAAGGCGTATGCTCGAGCCGCCCCCGACGAAGCCTCGGGGCACGAGCCGGAGCCCGAGATTACCTTCCCAACCGGAGCTGCCGAGAAACCCGACCACGACGACGCCCTGGTGATATCCGCCAGGGTAGCCAACGCACATGTGAGGAGGATCATGGTCGACATGGGGAGCTCGGCCGACATACTCTACTTCGACGCCTTTCAGAAGCTAGGCTTGGCCAGGAGAAACCTAAGCCCGATGTGCTCGGCGCTTACCGGTTTCACGGGAGATTCAATATCGCCCCTGGGGGCCATTACTTTGCCCTTGACTCTGGGGACCCCGTCAAGGTCGAAGACGGTGATGACCACTTTCCTGGTGGTCGACCTCCCTACCGCTTACAATGCCATACTCGGTCGGCCGACCCTCAACAAAGTCAGAGCGGTCGTCTCGACCTACTACCAGACCATTAAATTCCCGACTCACGATGGAGTCGGGGAAGCCACGGGAAGCCCCCGAGAATCCCGGCGGTGCTACCTTACCGCCGTATAATTGGGCAAGAAAACCAGGACCAAGTCACCCCTGGCAGATCCGCGGGAAACGAAAAAACTGACTCCTCATCCCCATCCGACGGGGTCCACCGTCGACATTCCCTTGATAGAAGCCCGACTAGACCAGACCGTGAAGATCGGATCGGAACTACCTGAGCAAGAACGGGAGCAACTCGTCGGTCTCCTACGGGAAAATGCCGACATCTTCGCCTGGTCCCCATCGGACATGACGGGCGTCGATCCAGGGATCGCGGAGCACCACCTCAACATCCCACCTGACGCCCGCCCGGTAAAACAAAAGGCCCGGCGCCAGGCTCCTGACCGACAGCATGCAATACAAGAGGAGGTGGACCGGCTCCTAGCCGCAGGCTTCATAGAAGAAACCAAATATCCTCAGTGGCTGTCCAATGTAGTCCTCGTGAAGAAACACAATGGAAACTGGAGAATGTGTGTCGACTACACCAGTCTCAGCGATGCATGCCCTAAAGACTGCTACCCCCTCCCGAAGATCGACTAGCTGGTCGACGCAACGGTCGGTCACGCGCGACTCTCTTTTATGGACGCCTACTCAAGGTACAACCAGATCAGGATGGCGCCCGGAGACAGAGAGCACACGGCCTTCCTTACCAATAAAGGCGTGTACTTCTACAAAGTCATGCCGTTCGGGTTGAAGAATGCTGGAGCCACATACCAGAGAACGGTAAACAAGATGTTCGCCCATCAAATAGGGAGAAACATGGAGGTCTACGTGGACGACATGATCGTGAAAAGCCAGGAGGCCATAACACACCTTGCCGACCTGGCCGAGGCCTTCGCCACGCTACGCAAGTACGGCATGCGGCTCAACCCCACAAAGTGCGCTTTCGGTGTCACCTCCGGGAAGTTCCTCGGGTTCATCGTGCACGAGAGAGGAATCGACGCTAACCCGGAGAAGGTTCAAGCTATAATCAATATGCAGTCTCCCCGGACGGTTAAAGACCTGCAGCGACTTAACGGAAGACTTGTCGCTCTGTCTCGCTTCCTCGCCCGATCGGGCGATCGCTGCCTCCCATTCTTCAAGGCGCTCAAGAGCCCGAAGAGCTTCCAATAGACACCAGAATGCGAGGAAGCTTTCAGACAAATAAAACAGCACATGGCCAGCCTCCCCCGGCTCGCCTCCGTCTCTCCGGGCGAGAAGCTGTGCCTCTACCTGGCGGCCTCCCAGCATGCAGTCAGCTCCGTCCTGGTCAAGGAAAGCTCCGGCCAACAACTCCCGATCTACTACGTCAGCCACGTCCTAAGTGGACCTGAGGAGCGTTACCCGCCGATAGAGAAACTCGCACTCGCCCTGGTACTCTCAGCTCGGAAGTTGCGCCCCTACTTCCAGGCACACCCGGTGGAGGTCATCACCGACCAACCCCTTCGACAGGTCTTAACAAAATTTGATGTTGCAGGACGGCTCCTCAAATGGGCGGTAGAGCTCGGTGAACATGACATAAGCTACTCGCCCAGGACCGCCATCAAGGCCCAGGTGGTAGCCGACTTCATTGCGGAGCTGACACAGCTCGAGAACGCAGATTTCGAACAAGCTCCCGAAACTTGGACCCTGCACGTTGACGGCTCGGCGAACCCAAAGGGCGCCGGCGCAGGGCTGGTCCTCCTCGCCCCCGATGGACGCTCGTTCGAGCGATCCCTTCGGCTCGGATTCAAAGCCACCAACAACAAGGCGGAGTACGAGGTGCTCCTGGCAGGGCTGGAGCTGGCCCTCGAAATGCAGGTGGCCGCGATACGCGTCCTCACCGACTCGCAACTTGTGGCCGAGCAGCTCAACGGCGGATACGAAGCACGAGACACGACCATGGCGAAATACCTGGCACGGGTAAGAGACCTAACCGCCAAGTTTCGCTATTTCACACTATCCAACGTTCTGAGGGAGGAGAACGAGCGGGCCGACGCACTAGCTAAGCTGGCGTCAAAACCGATCTCCGAAACATGGCCAGAGATCGAGGAGCTCCCTGCCCGCGCCGTCGAAATAGCAACTACAGCCCCAGGCGGCACGCCGACCACATGGGTACAGGAGTTGCTGCGCTTCAAGCGAGATGGAACCCTCCCCCTCGACGAAGTCGCGGCTCGGCGCCTGCGTCGCACGCACGCGTGGTACACCGTGGAGTGTGGTCGCCTCTACAAACGGTCCTTCACCTACCCCCTCCTGCAATGCTTAGAGCCCGACGAAGCCCAGATGGTCCTAACCGAAACCCACGAAGGGGTATGCGGAGAGCATATCGGCGGGCGAACCTTGGCGCACAAGATACTCCGTCAAGGCTACTACTGGCCGACCATGTCCCAGGACGCCAAAGCTTACGTTCGGTGGTGCAGTTCGTGCCAGCAGCACGCCCGTGCACCCCGGCAGCCCGCGGTCCCGCTCAGTCCCATCGACTGCGCGTGGCCATTCGCGCAGTGGGGTTTGGACCTGCTCGGGCCCTTCCCACTAGCCTCCGGACAGCGGAAGTACATAATCGTAGGGGTGGACTATTTCACGAAGTGGGTCGAGGCCGAACCGCTAGCAACAATCACGGAACATCAAGTAGAGAAATTCGTGTGGAAGAACCTTGTAACTCGGTTCGGGTTGCCCAGGGCCATTATCACGGACAATGGACCTCAGTTTGCCGGTAGAAGATTCCGGGAGTTCTGTGTCGATCATGGCATCCAGCTGAGGTTCAGTTCGGTGGCCCATCCTCAGACCAACGGGCTAGCGGAGGTAACCAACCGGTCCATCCTGGATGGACTCAAAAGAAGAGTGACTGCAGCCCGATCGACCTGGACAGACGAACTCCCCAGCGTGCTGTGGTCGCTGCGCACCACCCCCAAAACCGCAACCGGAGAATCCCCATACAGCCTCGCGTTCGGAACTGAGGCTGTCCTGCCGCCTGAGGTAGCCATCACCACCCTCCGAACATAAAGCTACGACGAGAAGACTTCGGACGAAGGACTTCGAATAGCCCTCGATCTGCTGGAAGAACGGCGCGCCAACGCACATGTGAGAGCCCTTTCGTACAAAAGGGCGGTCGCAAAGATTTACAACCGAAGGGTGCGACCCCGACCCATCAAACTAGGCGACCTGGTCCTGCGAAGGACCGAGGTCAGCAACCCGACCAGGGCAAGAGGCAAGAGCGCCCACCTCCCGCGCCAAGTAAGGCTCGTCCTCTCTCCCGAGCGGAAGACGAAGAAGCTCGCGAATGGAGGGCTGGCGAGGCGCCTCCATCGCTGCACACCCACTCGGACCAGCCTCGCCCTCCGCCTGACTCCCCGCGGCATGCTCCGCCGGCGCCACCACGCCCTCAGCCACCGATGCTATGGCAGCCCCCGCCGCAGGTGCCATGACACCTTCCGCTGAGGCCATGACCACCTCAGGACCGTCGCTCGGAAGCACCCGCGCCTTCTTCCGAGGCCGACCGGCATCGACGTCCACGGGGGCCTCCCTTGTTCCCGCCTTGGCGACAGAAGGCGAACGGTCCGACGCAGCCGCAAGCATTTCTACCCCTCGAAGGGCCTCGAGACGCACCATCTCTGCGAGGAAAAGCCAAAACAACAATCAGTTAGGCGGGCAACCCATGAGCGAAAAGAGAACCCCTAGAACCACCCCGAGGAGCATACCTAGAGGCACCGGGCTGAGACCCGCCTCCGCCAACCACCGCTCGGACATATTCCGGATGGCTCGGGAGGCCGGGAGGATCTCTCTAAGCCTCTGGAGCCCTCGGCGCCCCTCGTCGTCCAAAACTGGGACGGTGTTGTCTATCACACGCGCGCCCCAGCGAACCCCAAAACCCCAATCTCCCGGGCGGCTGACGAAAAAGAAACGCTCCTTCCACCCTTTGTTGCTGGAAGGGGCCCCGCTCACCCGAAAGCCCGCTCGGGCGGACAGATAATAGACCCCCGACCCCTTAGTAAGACGGAAGCAAGAAAGGAAGAGATCACGGGTCGGGGTTATGCGGGCATAGTGACACTGCCCCAGAAACACTGCCAGATAGCGCCACGAGTTCGGCGCCATCTGAGACGGGGAGATACGCCACCAGGAAACACATGAAGTTATGACGGGGTGGAAGGGGAGGCGTAGCCCGGCCTCGAAAGCATCTAGGGTGAGGGCGAAGCCCCTAGGGATTGGGTCATATGCCCGTTGACCGGGCTCAGGAGCACGAAGGACGAACTCCTCCGGGATACCATAACGGTCCCAGAGGAGGCACAGCAACGACTCACCCACGGTAGAGTCATGGTCGTGCGACCACATCAGGGCCTCAAGGGCCCGGGCTTTCTTCTCATCGGACGACGAGGCGGGATTCGACGAAGTCGCCGTCTCCACGATCTTCAAAGAGGACGAAAGGGAGGAGGAAGACACCATTCTCACTGACCTTTAGTAGGGAAAGAGGGAACGACCGATGCGAGACAAGCGTAGGTATACAAAGTAGAGCGATGAAAACGGATGAACGAAACCCCAGCGGCTAACCTCGGGCTACCTATAAGCGGGCCGCGTCCCGCCGAAACGCAACCCCTCGTCTCCCAAATACGCTTCGAAAAACAGAGAGCATCACCTCGCCATAAATGCAGTATGACATGGCTGCCAGCAGCAGCACAGTGCGAAGGCGCCCAATCATGTCAGCCTCGAAAACCGGCAGCCCCAAAAGGGGGAAACCCTTTACTTTCCCCAGAAGAAAGGCGACCCGGCCTCCCGCGCCCGCGCACGTTCGAACAGCCGATCCCCGGCCGCAACCAATCGCTGGCCAAAAGCCAAGCACCTCCTCGGCCCTCGGCTCTACGCCAACCCGAGACCACGCCTGCGCGGTCACCCCGCCTGTGCTGTGCTCCTCGGCCCTCGGCTCTACGCCACCCCGAGACACCTGCGCGGTCACCCCGCCTGTGCTGTGTTCCTCGGCCCTCGGCTCTACGCCAACCTGAGACCACGCTTGCGCGGTCACTCCGCCTGTGCTGTGTTCCTCGGCCCCCGGCTCTACGCCAACCCGAGACCACACCTACGCGGTCACCCCGCCTGAGTTGTGCCCCTCGGCTCTCAGCTTTGTGCCTCCCGAGATCACACCTGCGCGGTCACCCCGCCTACGTTGTGCTCCTCGGCCCTCAGTTTTACGCCACCCGGGACACGCCTGCGCGGCCAGCCCGCCTGCGTCGTGCTCCTCGGCTCTTTGGCTTTATGCCGCTCAAGGCCACACCTGCGCGGCCTGCCTGCCTGCGTTGTGCTCCTTGGCCCTCGGCTTTACGCCGCCCAAGGCATACCTGCGCGGTTCACCCGCCTGCGTCTTGCTGCTCGGCCCTCCGGCTTCCGGGACACACCTGCGCGGCCAGCCCGCCTACGTCGTGCTCCTCGGCTCTACGCCATCCAGGACACACCTGCGCGGTCACCCCGCCTGCGTTGTGCTCCTCGGCCCTCGGCTCTACGACTCCCGAAACCACACCTGCGCGGTCACCCCGCATGCACTGTGCTCCTCGGCCCACATCGGCTCCATTGCCCCCGAGTCCAACTCTGCTCGGCTTCCTGACTAAGTTGCGCACCTCGGCCTCGTGCTGCTCGAGACGCGTTCGCGTGACCGGCTCGTCTGCATCATGCCCCTCGGATCCGCATGAACAGCCTACCTGAAGTAAGAAGCCATGCATCGGACTCCCTGCATGCAAAAACCGACGCATGGCTCCTTTCGGGGGGGGCATATGATAGGGGTAAAAGTGGTGATATGACACGCCATGACAGCATCCCCTTAAGCGACACGATCCCCGAGGCTCGCCATACCCTGCAGCGGCTCGGCCTCCCACGCAGCCCCAGTGGCAATGTCAGACGCCACCAAAGGTACAGTCCTGCCCTACAGACAGCTACGTCCGGTAACATCCAACCTCCTCTATAAATACCCCTGAGTCCTGAGCAGAGGAGAGGGGACACACACGCTCAACACACGGAGGTTTCTCTTCCTCCAAAACCCTCTCCACATCATCGCTAACTTGATCGTCGGAGGGGTCGGGCCGAGCCCCCGGCCCGACCTGTGTGCAGGAATGAAGGCGGGGTGGTCTCTTCCTGGCGCTGCTGCTGAGCTGCCGACCCGATCTACCACCCCGAACGACCGATCCCGACCGCAGGGAGACCCCGAGGGACGTCGCCCGAGATCCCCGACATCCGGACCCCAGGACCAAGCCGCGTCGGCCCTGAGGCCACGGCTTAAAAAGTTACTTACCGTAACAGTAACAATACTCAGTAAGTGACAGGCAGCATCTGGACTTAAGAAGAGTTCAGGTACTAATTTCGGCAGATCGTAATTCAGAATGTTGATTTCGCAATGTCATTCATAAACATCCATTGTGATGGCAAAGTTTTCATGGGCTAACAGATTTCATAATGTACCAATACTTGAGATATCAGGTTGCTTAAAGTTAGCACAATATGTTTAATTTACAAAATTTTGTGCTAAAAAGGTTAACAATTTAGTCATCACCTTAACAATTAAGTAGTTCCTTGACTTGTAATAAAAAAAATTCAAAGCACAGGACACATGATTCATAAAGCTACTCCACAAGAGATAAGATGCTAAGAAGCCATCAGAACAGAAAGAACGAGGTAATTACAACTTCAGCTGTAACATGAAACTTAGCCTGCAATTGCTTGTTTCTTTTTCGGAAAACAAATCAAAGAAGCTAAATGTCTTTACGATCCTCAAATAAGTCGATAAACACGAGATTCCTCAATTCCCAATCATTTGAAGATTATCTCAACAAGCCCCAAGTGCAGACAGGGAAGGCAAACACCCATTGAAATCGCAACCCTGCTCATCATCAGCTTTGATTTGCCCAAGCAAACTTGGACGCAAATTCTTGTAAGGATTTTCACAATTAAATGACGGATGATCCTCAAAACATCCAGATCGGAAAGGTCCTCTGAGGGGCAGAAGAAGAAGAGCAGATCGGTGAACTCACTCACGTTACGGACTGCGAGGTTGAGGAGAGCGAGGAGGGCAGCTTCCCGCTTATCGTGGTCAGGGGCGGGGAGCATGGCGACCCTCTCCTCGCCGCCGGGGTCAGGGTCGGGGCCAGGGCTCGGGATCGGACTGGGACTAGGAGACGAGATAGGGTTAGGGATTTGGCACATCGCTACCTCTTCTTCTCTTCGCTTCGTCGATCGTTCTTCGATTGGTTCGCGGGAGAGCGAGGTGCCGCCGCGACAACTGCCAGATGGTGGGTAGCACGTGCCGCGTGTTGCTTATGTCATTGTTGCTATAACAGATACAAAACGAACTGATACGTGGAAAAAAAAAATACAGAATAATTTATCGGAAAAAATCTGTCCAAAATTGATTTTTTTACTTTCAGAATTTAGGAAGAGCACTGCTAAGACATTGTTATATGATTTTATAAGGTTTGAATATGAATCTAATTTAATTTTTTTTCTAAAATTTTAAATTAGTATAATATATATTTCTAACTTAGTCATGCTTTTTATATATCTAACCCTTTGTCAAAAAAAAATATTTTATATCCTCAAGTACTTTTTATCTATCTACATTAAAGGACAACTTTATAGCATATGTTAACAGTCTATTCTTTTAGCTGCTGATCACTGAAGGGCCATTTACAGGCCATTCTCCATTTCTTCATGGTGTTCTTGGTCTTGCAATCAAGACTTTTGCTCTCCAGCTTCGTTTCAGAAGATGGAACCAAGAATAAAAAGCATATTCACCAGTAACTGTAAGCATTCAAAATGATTGAAACGAAACAATCTGTGCATTGAACAAAGATTGGCATGGCAAGCTCTTCATTCTGTAGCTTCAGCTAGTTTTGCAGTCCATGAACTTGGCAAGAAGCATCTTATTTTCATTGAAGAAGGTGGTTCTTTGAATCTTCTCTGGTTGCTGTGTGGATATGACTATAGTAACACGAGTATTTCTGAAAATGTCTCCACTTTCATTCCTAACTCGAAAGAAAGTTTCATTTTAGCTTTTGTTTTGCTGAATTCTGAACTCATCTTTCAGGGCAATGTATGTATGCATAATGAGATTGATGTATCAATCATTCTCATGTCACCCAAGTGGTCACTTAGCCACTAAAAGGGACTGCTGAGGGGGGAATTTGATGATGGTAAGAACCATTCAGACACCAAAGAGATTCTTCCTATAGTTAAAGTCAGGTGATGTGCCACCACTTTAATCTGCTTTTGTTCAATCCTCTGATGACAGTCTCATCAAGGGGTTATTGTCATCCTCACCAAATCGTAACAGGCACAAACATGTGATTGAGGAGCCATCATTCAGTGCACTTCCACATTGACTATTGACAAGGTCTGCAAAAATCTTGTCATCCTCATCAAAGCCAAAGTCATCTGGTTCAGCTGAAGTTGACTTCCACTCCAATCTTCCTCTGCCCAAGCAATTCATAGCATTTGATGAAATGCTTCAGCTCTTTCTCCAAAGTAGAATTCCAGTGACCACAGTTAGTGAAGAGGCAAAAAATCACAGGATCATTGACCACATAAAAGTCCACCCAAAGAGGTGACATGTGGAATTGTCTCAGGAACAGGATGAAGGATGCAAGAGAATGAGCCCTTTTGAGGTATGGCCCCATGCCCAGAAAGAAAAAAAATGTCTCTTTCCATTTGAATTGATATCATATCATCACTTCTTCAGGACAAAGCTAAGAAAGCAACACTGCACTGTCCACCTTTGCACTCCAATAAAGGCTGGAGGTCCCCATGTCAGATGATAAGCTTAGACAGTACCAAAGTCATCAGCTTTTGATAAACAAATGGAGCAGCAACCCCCTCTTTGCCTGATGCTTCAGCAGATGCAGATAGCAAGACTCCCCCATGCCATAATTAACAGGAGAGGCCACATAATGACTGATGAATGCTTGAAATATTCACAATTTGCCTTTGATTCTGCATAAAATCCTGCAAGAAATGTGTCAAGTTACTGAATTCATGTGTTCTAATCATTCTTTATTGCAGATATGCTGAAAGAAATCAAACTACACACATTTATAAGGCAGATGATTGAAGTACTACATCTTATATCTTTGCTATTCTGATCTTGAGTAGAAAATGACAGTAGTAGCCACTCCTAGTAGATGTTATTTGTTTGTTGTCTGACTAAATAAAGGGAGAGTAGCAGAGCCTTTACATGCTGAAATTATTGACCATCATCAATGTTCCTGAGTAATCTTCTGAAATTATTGAGTATCATTAATGTTCTTGAATGCATCAGTGGGATCAGAAAGGCTGTGCAGTCATTTATTTTCAATCTTCGATTTGATATTTGAATGTATACATTGATCACACATCAAGGAAAATAATAGGGGACTGTTCATGGTGCCATTTGCAGCGAGAAATCACAAAATTGCCACCATGGTATCCGGGTTGCACGTGATCCGCATCTAAAATCACGTGCTCCAATACCATTTCCTTCTTTCTTTTTTCTTTTAATTATTTTCCTTATTATTATTATTATTGGTTATATGCAATAATAATATTATTATTTAAAATCCATCTCACTCTTTTAAGACTTCCCCCGTAATTTTATCCATTTTAAAATGGTAACTAATGCTTCTATTTCTCCTTCCCCTCTCCCGTCTCTTCCTTCCATCGATCGAGCTCGCCCGAATCTGGAGAGCAAGCCGAACCCTTTCCCTCGAATCCTATCCTCCTAACCTTGCCGTCTCCCTGGAGTGCGATCAAAATCGCTCTTTTCGATCCTTTTCGCGGCGAATCTGACGATCGGAGGTGCGTTGGAGAGGCGAGGAGCGTAAAGGTCGGGCCTTTGCGGGTGCTCTGGGGTGGGAGATGGGCGGGGTAACGTCTTCGGTGGCGGCGAAGTTTGCATTCTTCCCGCCGAGCCCGCCGTCGTACGGGGTGGTCGTGGCGGACGCGGCGGCGGGGCGGCTGGAGATGACGGAGGTGCCGGCGCGGGAGAACGTGGAGGTGCGGCGGCTGCGGACGAGGCGGGGGACTGAGATCGTCGCCATGTACGTGAAGAATCCCGCGGCGAGCCTTACCGTGCTCTACTCCCACGGCAACGCCGCCGACCTCGGTCAGATGTTTGAACTCTTCTGTGAGCTCAGCAAACACCTTTGCGTCAACCTCATGGGGTGAGGCCTTCTCTCTCTCTCTCTCTCTCTCTTATTCCTCCGTTTTCTGTAAATAGAAGTAGGGCTTTGTTCATTTCTACTAGTGAAGTTGATGAATTTGACCTGAAATTATGCACCAAGAACTTTTAGTTGATGGCATGATGCTATGCCAACATCTTTCACTCAGATGTCTTCATGAAGAGGTCCTTCTCATGTTCTTGGTCAAGGTTTATTGAAATACATTTGGTTATTTTTTCAGTATTGATTACAAAGTTATATTTCATTTGGGTGGATAAGTGGCCTAACTTATTAAACATCTGAGGGAACTTTTTTGATGAAAGTACAGCTTTGTAACTGGTTCTTGTTTTTCTGTTGGCATATTCATTCATAAACTGTATATATAGTGATACAATAGTTGTATTTGTCTGACAGAATCATTCATGAGGTTTCATGGGATCAAAAAATCTATGATGATTGTTCTGAATATATCCACAGCACAGATGGATTTTCCAACATGCTACCCAACCCTAATAAATGCATGCTGTTTCCCACCACTGAGGAGACACACCCAATACATCAATCGAGTGGTCTTTCAAAGCACGATATGACACTGATTTGGGGACCAGGCAGGTCCCCTATGTGCCTTTAAAGATGATAGGGTTGTACATGAAAAGTCAAGCAAGTGTGATATAGCATGAACAATTGCACAGGCTAAAAGTATCTTGACCCAGGACAAATAGATTCTGTAGTTATGGACTTACATGTCAAAATTTGCATTAACAAAAGGATACGTGTAACAGGGATTTCCCAGCTTAGTTGCCCATTCAACCTAAGTATGATGAGTGTTCACATTTGTTACCTAAAATCATGAATTAGGTGAGTTTTGAGTGCTTGCTGACAATTTTAATTGTTTGTTGCATCTTGCTTGCTCCATCAACAGTTGAAATGCAAAGCAGATGAACAGTTAATTGGAACATTAGTTAATATGTGACTGGCCTAATTTATGTTTTAGCACAGATATGTTTTATTTTATCATGAAGATAAATAATGGAGAGAAATATACCTTGGTCTCACGATACATACCCATTGTTGATTGCAATTAGGTTAACTTCCCTTTTAATGTACCAATCCATATACTTTATTTTTTTTCTTGTATTCATGGTTTTTTAGCTTCTGGCATGACTTCAACCAAAGGAAAAAGAAACAAAGAGATCATGATTTTGGTGACAATTTTTATGGGATTGTTAATGTGGAGGTTGACTCATTATTTGGGTTGCAGGTTTGGCCACTTTTAATAAGTTTAACTTATTTCGAAACAAATATGTTGCAGAACTTGTCTCTGATGTGCTGTTTTAAATAGTCAAGAAAGTGTTTTTTTTATTAGCATGCTCTGATAATAGCAAAATTGTAGAGTGACAAGATTCTATAGGTTAAAGCTTGATGAAGTTTGGATATGAATGACAGAAGCCATCCATAGTATACTGACTAAATGTTCCCTAACTACACTTATGATAGATGCTCTTTAAGAATATGTGACAATGTGAAGAGGATTGCAAGCAAAAATCACCATTAATTTATTTAAAGAGCTCAATGAAAGCAAGGATCATCTAGTCCATATGCAGACTGCTGCACGACAAGATTCTCTGGTGTTGTTTTAATCTTTTGTGGTATCTCTATCACTGTTGACAAGTCCTTTGATATTAAACTGACATGGATGGTAGATTCATTGTACATGTTTGCTTCTTATGTTATGAAATGGTTAATCTGGCTAGTATATATATGGTAAATACCATAATTAATCACTTTCTTTTTGTGCAGTAAGTTTGGTATTTGAATTATTAGGGAAAATCTAGTGAAATATGTGCCCTGTGTTTTGACTATTACTGCATATAGTGAAATTTATCATCTAATGATACAAATAATCAATGGTAAAATAAATTTAAATGGTAATTAAAAAGAAAATAAAAATTGTCTAAAACATTTTTATTTTTAAATATTCTTGTATTTATCTATTAAGAGAGTGAGATCAAATCATGCAACCCAAGTTGGAGTTTTTTTGCTTCTTGATTGACCCTTGATTATTTTCTTAGAAATCAAGTGTCTGCTCTCTCTTCTTCTTTCACTGTGTTTGTGATTTAGTGAGTGTGCGTGCATGTACGTGTGAGCGAACAGGTCTGTGGCATGTCTATGCTCTGGTGATTTTGATATATAAATATGCCATTAAATAATTGGATCATTTTTCTTCAGGTACGATTATTCTGGATATGGGCAGTCTTCTGGAAAGGTAGGATGATCACTGATGATCTTTTTTGGCTTTTGTTAGAAATGTGAAACAATAAAATTTTCCACTTTTTCTCTCCTTGCTTGCAGCCAAGTGAGCAAAATACTTATGCAGATATAGAAGCTGCTTATAGGTGTCTTGAAGCATCTTATGGAATCCATGCAGAAGATGTTATCCTTTATGGCCAATCAGTTGGTAGTGGGCCTACACTGGAATTAGCTACTCATTTACCTAACTTGAGAGCAATTGTTCTCCATAGTCCCATTTTGTCTGGTCTGCGTGTCATGTATCCCGTGAAGCATACATACTGGTTTGACATTTATAAGGTTCCCATTTCTTTTCTTGTCAATAGTTCAAATCTATTTTTCTCCTCACAATAGGACTTAAACAGGACTTGTCGATTCTCTGCAGAATATTGATAAAATTCCCTT
Organism: Musa acuminata AAA Group; assembly: GCF_036884655.1. Lineage (NCBI taxonomy): Eukaryota > Viridiplantae > Streptophyta > Magnoliopsida > Zingiberales > Musaceae > Musa > Musa acuminata. Next base: position 43,541,026 of record NC_088346.1, on the reverse strand, counting down.
GGTCCAATGTCCAGTGTTGGTAATACACGTAAGTACACTGCTAGAGTGCTTTTCTTGATTTTTCATAGCATGTTCTAGATACTGCTGTGTAGTATTGTGTTGATCTTTCCTCTGAAGCTAAAATGATAAAATCTAACAGCAATTTATAATGCTTTTGTAGGCCAAATTTCATGGTACATAAAAAAGCAACGAAGACCAGCACAAAATGCAAGAAAATGTTTTTTTTTCTTCATAATATTAGAAAAGGATATGAAATCACTTACTTTTGATTAAGCTGGCATTGATATTCTTTTACTTGGCCACCGAATGTCTAAATGCATTGGACCATTTTGACTAATGATACTAAATTCTAGGTTGTCCAAGAAGAATATTTTCTTTCATTTGCAGTTTGATATCTGTTAGGCATAACAAGTAGTTCACATACAATCAGGTGCATAAAAAAAAAATTTACATTGAAGTCAATCATGGAAAAACACATGTATTACGGTCATAGGACCGAGGAACAAGGTATCACATGAGCCTGTTATACAATACCTGACTCTTGGAATTGTAGATTTTTGGTAAATAAGCTATAGAAATTCACTAAAATTCTGCCATAACATTCTCAGTATCATAAGTTGATTCTTTGATTATTGAAATGCCTTTATCTACAATCACTGAGTTTATATAAGTTCCTAATAGTCAATGATTATGTGGTTAAAATCCCCTAAAGCTGCTTTTAATCAGGCATCTGCTTTATATGGCTTGGCCATACTGAGAAATGCCAGTATGTTACACACCCCACCTGCAAATGTTTCTTGTGGTTTTCCTCCTAGCTTATTTGGATATTAAAGGCCTATATGGTGTTTGCAGGGAATGGCTGATGATGTTGTGGATTCATCACATGGGAAACAGCTTTGGGAGCGTTGCAAAGAAAAGTATGAGCCTTTATGGATCAAGGGAGGGAATCACTGTAATTTGGAACTGTACCCAGAGTTCATAAGACATCTTAGGAAGTTCATATCAGTCATAGAAAAGGCACCTCCAGCTAGAACTGCATCTTCCGAGAACTCTGTTCTCCGGAATCCTCCTAGTACGAGCACCGATCATTTGGATCTCCAGAGAAAAAGCACGGATCGGAGGGAAAAGCCAAGGCCAAGTACTGATCGTAAGGATAAGGGTAGGAACAGTACAGATAGGAGAGACAAGCCAAGGGTTAGCACAGATAAGAAAGAAAAATCAAGAAAAAGCTTTGATGTCACTGACAAAGCGAGAAGCTGTGTGGAACAGCAAGAGAAGCCACGGAAAAGTTTTGACCGGTCTGATAACACTCTTTTTTAAAGATTGTTATATGTATCATGCATAAGTTTATGGCAATTACCCATTTATATTTGATAGTTTTGGTTACACGATACCTCTTTTGATCAGTTATTAAAATGGATGCAGATTTGGAGGAATGATAAAGTCAGTCAACTTGTGCAATATTGATTGTTTCAGAGTCCCAGCTTCTCAGGCCGAGGAGTGCAAAGGTCAGTGTTAGTACCACCCTTTGGCTGCATGAGTATTGATAAAATGATTGTTTTAATTGTATGGGGATATTAAAGTGGTGGAAATTTATCCGTGTTTATTCAAGAATCGATAATTTTGAGTTGTTTTTGCCACTTATCTCCCATAAATGCAAATTTTCTTTTATATATTGTCCAGTGGAGTGCAAACAAAAGCAATGCTTTCCATAGGATCTGTACTTAATAAAATTAGCAGTCTCTTGCATCCTGTTGTGTTCTGTGTTTTTCAAGCTATCCTTTTAAGTCAAATTGCTCTTACCAAACTATGAATGTAGGAGATGATCCATTTCTATCCGATCAACATCAATTGATGTGAGAATGCTTTTCCAGAAATGAAACTAGAGACCAAAGGCAAATCATATGGTCCAATCGGTGGCTAAGTTCTGCATGGCTGTTTGCCTCGTACAAGTGCTGTGTTACATATGCATCAGAAGTCTCTCACACAACCTTTGTCATTTGCTGCTTTGCTGAATAGGTTAATCAAAATATCTTCTTCACAATATGATTTGCTAACTTATCTGACTTCATACATCAAATGATAATAACAAAAACTTGTAATATGACATTTCAGTAATGCATATAGATCCCAGAAAAGAAAGAAAAAAAATTTCCTTTGCATGATTACCTGTTATTAGTCTATCAACTGAGCAGTCTTCATCTGTATTATATGGTGAGGTTTTTTGGTTTTTCCTCCACAAACTTGAGTCGTACCTGTTCTTTCAGTATTCCCAATTTCAGTGATGAACTTGGGGGCTTTGCAGTGTTGATTGCTCTTTTTCTCCGTGACAGGCAGAACATGATCATTTAATTGATCTGTTCCTTCTATCTGAAGCTCCATAAGAAGAAAAGGCCCAAAATAAATCCCATGTACATTTCCTAAGCTCTTTCTATCCTCAATAGCTAAATTACTGCACCACATAAGTCTTCTGCATGTGGTTCATGAGAACCTTATGAGCATTGTTGTGGTAACATCTGAACACAGATTTGATCCTCTCTTAATCATACAAAGGAATAGCATTTGTCAAAGTCTTAACATCAAACAGTGCTTTAATTCTCCATATTTCCAGGTTTTACCCCAAAACTTAGGCTTTATGCTTGTTTCATGTTCTTTTCTTTGGATAGTTACCTCAGAGGTTTGATTAAACTACCCTTTTCATTACATTTTTAATATATGAGATAAGGATTTTTACACAGATTAGAGTTAGTAGTGACCAAACTTGTGGAACAAAATTTCTTTAAGGAAATAGAAAACAAAAAAATTATTTTAGATAGCTCAGAAGTAACAAATGGCCACCTTTTGGACTTCCTAATGATAGGAAACAAAATAAGAGTTGTAAAAAATTAGAAAAAAATTGAGTTTATCTCTGGAAAATCAAAATGAGTTCATCCCGTTTAAATACTTCAAAGAATGATTGTCTATATCTTTTAAGAAGAAAATGTAAAAAAAAAATCCTGTAATAAGTTTGTAATTCTTTTAGTCATTTATCATCTACGTGATAAAAAAAGTACTCAAATTTTATCCTTTGAGAATTTGAAATGAGCCTCACGCCTGCTTCCCCTCTCTCTCTCTCTCTCTACAAAATACAATAATAAGAATATAGTGTTGAATCTCGAATTTTGATGATGAAACTAATTGATAAGTGTTTATGATTTAATCTATATTTTGAGTGACGTATGAAGCTTTGATCAGGACGAGACAATTAAAGAAGAAAGAATTATGTTGGGCCGAAGAAACACGTTGGAAAATTGGACGTCACGCCGAAGGATCGGTCGACGTATCGACAAAAGGCTTCGGGTCATGGATTTGGGCATCGGGACAAGAAGAGCGGATATTGCGCCAAGGATATCGGAGTTATGAAGGTCAACTCGCTGATTGGGCAATAGACCGCAAGAGAGGATGATGCGTCGAAGAATCGGACGAAGCATCGATGGACTAATAACATGCCAGATAATATGATTCATTCTTAGTAATAATTGTCTAGATCGAAATGTGTTTTTACAAGTGCAGGATTAATTATGATAGCAAGACATAAAGCAAAATGAAGTCCAGAAGTCAAGAACGCGATTTCGTCGAGAGTTCAAGAGTTCGTCGAAAGTCTAGACGTTCGTCGGAAATTCTGCTGGAATTGATCGAGAAGTCCAGGAACTTGCCAAAGAAGCTCGTCGGAACTCACCAAGAAGATCGTCGTGAAGTCCAAGAGCTTGTCGAGAGTCCGTTAGAACATTGCTAAGAGATTGTCGGAAGTTCGTCGGAAGATCGTCGGAAGCTCGTTGGAAGAAACTAGACTTACGGACTTGTTTAGCTTAGTAAATGTATTAGAATTTGTAGTTAGCACATAATTGAGATTGAATTGGGCCAACCCAATTAGGGGCCAATTCGGTCCATGTATGAATTATGTTGGGCCCAATGAAAAAGCTCAAACAGTGACCCAAGAGGTGACATCGTCATGGCACAGTCTCCAAGACTGTGTTAGGCGGTGGTACCATCAGTCCGAGCGGTGGTACCGCCCAGACACAGTCTCCGAGAGGCTGTAGGCGGTGGTACCGCCTAGTGTCAGACTGACACTAGCGGTGGTACCGCCCATAGGCAGGAAACCCGAGATGAGATATTTTTATGCTCCAAGTTTGAATCAACTTGAGGCCTATAAATACCACTCTCATCCCTGGTTAAGAAACACAAGCATTGAGAGTGAAAAAGAAAGAAAATGCTGCTGCAATCTTGTGTGAACTCCTCTCTTTCTTCTAAGTGTTAGAATAGTTTGAGAGAGGAGTAAGTGGTAGCCTCAATGGAAGAGGAATCGACGGAGTGGATGTAGGTCACGACGACCGAACCACTATAAAAATTTGGTTTGTGTTTCGTCTTAAGCAATTTACTTTAAACTGCAAACTACCTTCTCATTACTTTCTACGCTCTTCCATACGCTTTCAATTTCAAGCTATCTTTCTGAAATCGATTTTATCATACGAAGAATTTTTCAAAACCGATGTAATTTTTATTGCTACACTAATTCACCCCCCCTCTTAGTGTTGACTCATTCCTAACAGTTGGTATCAGAGCCTCGTGATTTCTTATTTGGTTTAACACCTAAGAGAAATGACTCTTTTCGGCTTTCAAGAGGGACTTTCTCTCATTTGTCCTCACTTGTTCAATGGGACGGACGACACTTATTGGAAAACTCGGATGAGAGTTTTCTTGCTTTCCTTGGATTTAAATTTATGGAATATTGTTGAAAACGGATTTGAAAGGTCTTCTCTTCCGATGAACCATTAGAATGATTTGGAGAAGAAGATTTTTTCTTTAAATGCTAGAGCTATGAATGCTCTATTTTGTGCGTTAAACAAAAATGAGTTTAATCGGGTTTCTACTTATGAAACGACTTTCGACATTTGGCACATTCTTGAAACCACTCACGAAGGCACTAGTAGATTAAAAGTTTCGAATGTCAATCTTTTAATACACGATTTTGAACTATTTCGAATGAAGTCGAACGAAACCATTATTGACATGTACACCCGTTTTACGGATGTCGTTAATGGTTTAAAAGCTCTTGACAAATGCTTTTCTAATTTTGAACTCATTAACAAGATATTACGATAGCTTTCTAAAAATTGGGATTCGAAAATAACGGCTATTCAAGAATCAGAAAATTTGAATACTTTTTTGATCGAAGAACTTATCGGGTCTCTAATGACCTATGAAATGACGTGCAATGCACGTGAAGAACTTGAGAACCACCTTCAAAGAACAGGAAGGATTTCGGACTAAGATCAATCGAAGACCACTCGAGCATAAGCTCAAGTGATGGTGAACTTGAACTCCTCACTATGAAATTTAAAAGTTCATGAAACAAAAATTAAAGAACAAAAAGAACGCAACTACTTGCTATGAACGCAAGAAGAAGAAGGTGATTTTGGACAAATTGAGCTCATCTGAAGACGAAGAGAAAATCAACAAAGGCGAGGTCGCAAACTACACTTTAACGACATTTGACAATGAGGTGAACAACTCAAACGAAACTCCTTTAATTTATTTCGAGATTACATAATGCTTTTCATGAGTTGTTCTTAAATTAGTTTATAAAAAAAATTATATAAATATTTTTTGAATTGCATGTTTAATGATGTAATGAAAATACAAAAATAAAATAGGATCATGCTTATCCTTATGGTAATTTTGAAAATGATCATTAAAATTATATGTTTTATGATAAACAAACAAAATGATTTTGATTAAAAATGTCTTATGCTCAATGAAACTATGATTTATGAATATGCTTTATGTTTAATGATTTCTTTGACTTGTATGCCTTGATGAATATTTTGAAAATAAATGTTTGTATCATACTTGATGATTTTTATGCATAAGGACTTGAAGTAATGATTTGAAATCATGTGTTTTGGAATTATGTGTTACACTTTTTGATCTTGATGATTTTTTTATCTTTTTGTTTTAAATGTTGATGCATGGTTTTAACATAAGAATAAAATATTTGAGCATGCTAATATAAAGTCAATCACACAAATTGAAACAAAAAAAAGTTTAGATATCTTTAAGAAATATTCAACATTATGTTCAACGAAATCATGCTTGATGTCTTAATAAAAATGTAATGATGATTTGAAAGCATGCTTAATGAGTTTATATTTCGAACTTATGTATGATAATTTTTGCGATCTTTTGAAAGTTCATTTTTGGTGTTAACGAATGATGTATGAATTTGAAAGAAAAGAACATGCATGTATGGATCAATCAATGAGTTGAAACAAAAGGAGGAAAGCATTTTTCTTGAAAATTTTCTTTTTCTCTTTCTTATCGATTTTTCACTAAGAGATCAATAAAATTATTTATGCCATTTTGAATCTCTTGAAAGAAATATTGAGATTTTGATGATTTGATGATTTGAATTTAAATGAGCTTTATCTTAATTTTTTAAAATTTATAACTTGAGATTTCTTATGCACGAATCAAAATCTCCTATGTTTCTTTTATCCATTTATAAAAAGTAGAGATTTGATGAAATAAATCATGTCTTATGGCATTCAATGATTTGATATTATTATCTTTCATGACATGATGTGTAAATTCGTTTGTATTTGTGGTTGTAAACCTTATGTTATAATAAGTAGAGTATTAATGTAAAAATTGTATTCTTCCACTCTACTTCTTCCTTATTTACAATAAGGGAGAAAGAAAATTGCTAGCTTGAATGATAAACTTAGACATGTTAGATCTTCCAAACGCATAAATTCTTCTTATACATTTTCCAGATTATGATCTTGATCTCTTGAATTTTAGACTTGATCTTTCTTTTTTAATGATTGGAATATTGATATAATTATGAATGATGATTTGGAATCATACATTTTATATTTTGGAAATATATATGATGATTTGACATTATGTATGCTATACTTCAACTTATGATAATGATGAAATATTCATGATGAAAAATTATTTTGACATTCATGACTTAGATTTTTCATCTTCATAATTTATCCTTTGTCATGATTTAAAAATTATTGTAAAGAAAAAAAGAAATATAAAATTGTATTCTTCTTTACAATGACAATTATTGTAAAGGAAAAAAGAAAAATTCTTTTTTACAATGACAAAGGGAGAGATAGCTAGCTTGCTAGCTAGCTTGCACAAGTTAAAAAGATGCAAAAAGATGTCACGACCTTAGCTGGTTTTGCCTAAGGCGTGCGGCACCCTCGCGCGTCCGTCCACAAAGGTCAGCCTCCCCGAAGCCTCCCATTGTCCCTTAGGACCAACAAAAGAGAGAACGGGTTAAAGAGAACGCCTCAATCGGGATCCACAAGCAAACATGTCCGAAAAACACTTCATAGACAATACAAATTACAAACAGACTTTACAAGCTCTGAATAGTTGCACAACAAAGGGTAAAATGGTCCATTACAGATCGAAAAGCTCTCGCACGTGTCCACATGACACGACCTTTATTTACAAGCCTAAAGAGGCCACCAACCCAACTAAAATGGGACTTATAAGCCTTCGGCCGCCCCTTTACCTGCTATACAAGGCATGACCATGCCAAAAGACAACGGACAGACATCAGCATTACATCAAACATCTTGTTTAGAAGTTTGTCCGTTACATTCTCCCCCACTTATCCCTTCGACGTCCTCGTCGAAGCCTTTGTGAACACTGCAACTCTTCGCCTTTGCTGAGTCTTCAATCTTCTGCTCCAGCTGCAATGCGCCTCCTGGCTCCCAGCTGCTCTCCGCTGCTGTTTCTGAGTAGTCGAACCTTTGATCCGCCATGCTGCTTCAACTCGCCAATGACTCTAACTCTGGTGTGGGGTTGGCTGAGTTGTGTTGATCCTTGTCGATTCTTGCGGATCCACCAAATGAAGGAAAAGACCATCTTTTCTGCGCCAGTCTCGAAAAATTTCCACATGCTGCTTGAACTGGGTGGATGCTTGTTGGAGCTTTAACGAGCATCGCCTCGCAAACTTCTGAAGTTTTGGGTCCTTCCTCCACAAAATCTGCTCATTGACTCTTCTTTCAGTTAGATGTCACATCCAAGTAGGTTCGCATCACTTCCGCTTTCGATTGGCATTTCGTTGGGAAATGAAGCGGACGATCTACTCTCAGTAGCACTGATCACCGTTGGTGAGGATTTGACAACTATTGTCTTCCATTATCTTCGAAGGGTCTTTGAACTTGTGCAGAGCTCCTCTGCTGGATAGATAAGAGAACTGGGGTACTCGGTTTCGCCCATTCTCTTAAGAGTTGAGAAGGCAAAGGTTACTTTGACTTCGCCCGCCTCCTCGAGGTTGTACTTCATGCATCGAGCTGGTTACTGGTCTTCGCCTGCTCTTTGCTCACACTTCTGAAGCACTTGAAGTGTTTGCACTCCTTGCGTTGAGTTAGCTACTGTGATTCACCTTCTCAAAGCCATTGAACTTCTGGAATGCAGGAAGTTTTCACCCCAACTTGGAGTAATTCTCTGATAGATGAGGTCGCCTCTGGGATTGTACCGTCTTCTCCATCAACCCTGCCGCCTACTCCACTGAGTAGCAAAGGTACAGCACCGCGTACTGCCTGCTTCGTTCCTTGGTCGTGCACTCTTGCATGACCCGAAGTCCTTCACTTACGGCTATCTTGATGAGAAACTTGTTGACACCGGTCTTACGAAGTTTCTTAGCCTCTGCCCTTCAGCCTTGTCTCGGTACTTAGAGATTGCCTCTACATGCTCCACCTCCTCAGCCCCTTTCACGACCAAGCGCTCTCCCTCCGTGAGAGCAAGGGATCAATGACTTGCACGGAAGTCCCGCCTCTGCGGTACCATGGCGCTGCCATGCCCATGGCCCTACTATCCGTCGCCTCGCCTCTGTATCCCTTTTCTTCACAATCAGTAGAGATGTCTCCGTGGCACTCCTCTGAGTCCATCTCCATTCTAACTGATGCTTGATTTTTGGGTAGCTAAGTCCCTCTGGACTCATCGTCGCTTCCTCGCCCCTTTCGACCCCCTGCTTCAACACCTCTGTGTTCTCCAAGCAGTCCGTTTGGTCGATGGAAAGACAGACTGCAACTCCCATGCATGGCCTCTGCCATCACGTTGTAGAGTTTGCACCGATTCTGTTCTCCTTAGCTTCCTTGGTAGCAACGTTCGCTTACTCGACCTTGTCCTCTGACTTGTCGGGCTCCCTTAAGCGAATATGAGCTTTGGAGCAATCCAACTCTCCAATTGCTTCGATCATACCTCTGCATGATCAAGTCCCTCCCATGGAACTCACTGGTACTTGCATTCGAACTTTTCCCTTGGTGGAACCCAGCTCCCATATGCTGATGACCAAGGTTTTCATCCGATGCAAAATTCGGTGCACGCCCGGAAGACCCGCCTCTGCGGTACCATGGCCTTCACTCCTTGAATCCATAGCCCTTCTTGCCGTCGTGTTGTTCACCAAAGCGGAGCTCCCAGTAGCTCCCGATCATACCTCCATATGATCTCATCCCTCACGGGACTAGTCGTGTGTGTCGCATTGCCGCGAACTGTTCCACCACGATCCGCTGCACCATGTCGCCTCCTGGTGACATCTCCATTGCATTCTGATCTTTTTTTGGAATAAACTCGAATTGTGAACCCTCCATGTGTGGCCTCTGCCAATACATCGCAGGGTCTCCTCCACCTTCGATTTTGTTCACTCCCATGGCAATCAACCTTCATCCACCCACTCTTGGGTCACACCTAGATGAAGCACCACTCTAGGGCAGTACGTCGCCTAGTAGCTCCCGAAGTCCATCGACTTCATTGTAGTTTGTGCACCATTGTCTGGATCCTGGGCCTCTGCCCCTACCAGCACAATCTCCGCTGCGCACTGCTTCCTTCATGGCAACTTGAATGGCAACACTGTGGCATATTCTTCAAGAGTACCCGCCTCTGCGTCCTCTTGCCCCGTGCAAAGACCTTCTGAACCCAACTTCGCCTCCGCAAATTGAGTCGCCTTAGTTCCTCATCAAATGCTTCTCCGAGTTAAGGTGCATGTGTCGCAAAGCTCCCTTCGTCTTTGGCACCATGCAAGATGAGTCCGCTCCGTCAGAAAGAAGGACCCATGGAACAACATGATCCTACCCTTGCCTCTGCAAGAGTTCATGTCTTTGACCTCTGTCTAAGGAAAGCACTGTGCTTCTGCTCCATGTTCCAACTTCACTGCTGGCTCCCTTCATGCGGCTTGGGTACTTCGCCAAGTTACACCCAAGTTGCTCCACTCCTCGTTCTTGCATTGAGTCGATGGTGGCCCTCGCGCCCACCATTCCACGGGTCAGCCCTCCCTTGAGTCCGATCTCCATATCGACTCAAGTGTGCCTTCATTTAAGTTGCTTCAAGTCACTCCCCCCCCACTTGATCTCGCAATGCATCCACCAATGCATTCTCTCGAGCGAGATCATGCGGCAACTCCTCGCTGCTTGCTCGGTCCATTGAGCTTCGTGGGGTTGTTGTTTGTGAGGTACTCCTCCTCAACATGTGAAGTCCGTCTCACATGATTCTCCCTTTGGAGTGCTGAGACTTATCCCTCCTGGATAACTATCCCGTTGGAGCAACATCTCTCTTCGTTACGGAGACCACCATCCCATTGGACTACTCCGATCTGCTGAACAAACTGTGCATTGTTCTGCCTCCTGCAGACGCACTTGCTAGATTGCGCCTCCACATCAATACAGCCACCGCTGCATCCCTCAAGGCCTAGCAACATGCTGAACTCATTGCACACTTCAGCCTCCTACGGACGTATCCTTCACATGCCGAAGAGAAAGTTTCAATGCTCCATGGCGCCGAGTCTCGGTCGCCTTGGGATGGCCACGAACATTCCATCGTCCGCATACAAGCCCATGCATGAGTACCAAATTCTTCGAGTTAGCAATTCCCCTCACCTATGTGAGCTTTGCATTACTCTTTTGGTCGTTGAGCAACTCATTCGACCTTGGATGGTCTCATTCTTGCCAAGCGCCTCGCTTGCCTAGAGCACCATCAAGTATATAGTTGTCAACGTTGAGCCGTAGCTCAAACTCAGCCATCCCAACCTTTGTGCGCTCCAAATTCTTCCAAGCTTGCCTGTTCTCGTGGTGCCTCTCGCGCGAAGGGTTGGCCATTCTACTGAATGCCAATGTTAGATGCCCGCTCCTCTGAGCGACTCTTTTCCCTACATCTCCATGCCCGTTTTCCCTCAAACGGTCGCGCGTGTGCTGACTGCCCTCAACGCAGCCCCGCTAGGTCCCCCACGTTTGTATGTCAAGTGTTTCTATGAGTGCTTGTCCCGCTCTGATACCATAATGTCACGACCTTAGCTGGTTTTGCCTAAGGCGTGCGGCACCCTCGCGCGTCCGTCCGCAAAGGTCAGCCTCCCCGAAGCCTCCTATTGTCCCTTAGGACCAACAAAAGAGAGAACGGGTTAAAGAGAACGCCTCAATCGGAATCCACAAGCAAACATGTCCGAAAAACACTTCATAGACAATACAAATTACAAACAGACTTTACAAGCTCTGAATAGTTGCACAACAAAGGGTAAAATGATCCATTACAGACCGAAAAGCTCTCGCACGTGTCCACATGACACAACCTTTATTTACAAGCCTAAAGAGGCCACCAACCCAACTAAAATGAGACTTATAAGCCTTCGGCCGCCCCTCTACCTGCTATACAAGGCATGACCATGCCAAAAGACAACGGACAGACATCAACATTACATCCAACATCTTGTTTAGAAGTTTGTTCGTTACAGCTTGCACATCTAAAGATAAGCAAAAATTATAAACATACATATCGTAAAAAGAGGCAAAACTTATTAGTTTACAAGAAATGCTATCTTACAATCTCAAGCAATAGTGCTATCTCAAGAAGTAAAATTTTGCTAGCTTACACTTTGCAAAGGAAGCAAAAATAACACTTCTCAGAAGAGAGGAAAGAGCTTGCTATATTGAACATCACAAAAAAAATTGATGGATTGCCCATCTTAAGAAGCAAAAATGCAAACTCGCATAATTTACAATCTTGCACATCTTTAAAATTAATGATGATTTGGTGATTATACATGTTGTAAAGTGATGAAAAATTTACTAGCTTGCATAATGTAAAACTTGCTAAATTTTCTAACTTACAAATTGCATGGTGATAAAACTTGATATTATGTTTTTTATGCAATAATTTGAACTTGTATGTCTAAATACTTGATAGTTGGACTTCTCGTTTTTGTTGATGACAAAAGGGGAGAAGTATGATAATGTTATGCATAAGTTTATGATAACATGCTGTTTGGATCTTTGAATCCAAGAGTTCTATCAATATAGCATATTGATAGGGGGAGTTTGTTTAAATTCCGTCATCAATTGGTTGTCATCATAAAAAAAAAAAAGGAGAGATTATCGAAACTTAAATTTTGATGATAAAACCAATTGATAAGTGTTTTTTATTTAATATGCATTTTGAGTGATGCAGGAAGCTTCGATCAGGATAAGACAATTAAAGCAAGAAGAATCATGTTGAGCCGGAGAAACATGTCAAAAGATTGGACGTGATGCCGAAGGATCGATCGACGTATCGACAGAAGGCTTCGAGCCATGGATTCGAGCATCAAGCCAAGAAGAGCGGATATTGCGCCAACGATATCGGAGTTGTGGAGGTCAACTGGCCGATTGGGCAATATGCCGCAAGAGAGGACGATGCGCTGAAGAATCGAACGAAGCGTCGATGGACCAATGACATGCCGGACAACATGATTCATGCTTAATAATAATTTTCTAAATCGAAGTGTGTTTTTACGTGTGTAGGATTAACTACAATAGCAAGGCATAAAGCAAAATGAAGTCTCAGAGTCAAGAACACAATTTCGTTGGGAGTTCGAGAGTTCGTCGGAAGTTCGGACGTTCGTCGGAAGTTCAGTTGGAATTGATCGAGAAGTCCAGGAACTTGCCAAAGAAGCTCGTCGGAACTCGCTAAGAAGATCGTCGTGAAGTCCAAGAGCTTGTCGGGAGTCCGTTAGAACATTGCCGAGAGATCGTTGGAAGTTCACCGGAAGATCGCCAGAAGTTCACCGGAAGAAACTAGACTTACGGACTTGTTTAGCTTAGTAAATGTCTTAGAATTCATAGTTAGCACATAATTGGGATTGAAATTGGGCCAACCCAATTATGGGCCAATTGGGTCTATGTATGAACTGTGTTGGGCCCAATGAAAAGGCCCAACAATGACCCAAGAGGTGACACCGTCATGGCATAGTCTCCGTGACTGTGTTAGGCGGTGGTACCGTCGGTCTGAGCGGTGGTACCGCCCAGACACAGTCTCTGAGAGGCTACAGGCGGTGGTACCGCCCAATGGCAGGGTGCTAGGTAGTGGTACCACCCAGCACAGGCGGTGGTACCGCCCGTACCCAGGAAACTCAGGATGAGATATTTTTAGGCTCCAAGTTTGAATCAACTTGAGGCCTATAAATGTCACTCTCATCCCTGGTTAAGAAACACAAGCATTGAGAGTGAAAAAAAAAAAAGAAAACGCTGCTGCAATCTTATGTGAACTCCTCTCCTTGTAAGTGTTAGAATAGTTTGAGAGAGGAGTAAGTGGGGGTGTAAGGGTTATCTCCTAAACCCGGTAAAAGGAGAAAGAGCTGTAAAAGGTGGTTGGCCTTCGCCTATTGAAAGAAGACCAATAGTGGATGCCGGTGGCCTCGATGAAAGAGGAATTGACGGAGTAGATGTAAGTCATGACGATCGAACCATTATAAAAATCTGGTTTGCATTTCGTCTTAAGCAATTTACTTTAAACTGCAAACTACCTTCTCATTACTTGCTACGTTCTTCCGTACGCTTTCAATTTCAAGCTATCTTTTCGAAATCGGTTTTATCGTACGAAGAATTTTTCAGAACCAATGTAATTTTTACCGTTGCACTAATTCACCCCCCCTCCTCTTAGTGCCGACTCGTTCGTAACACATAGGTAATTATTTATAGTAATATTTTAAATATCAATTGACTACATATAAAATTTATATTTCTTTTTTTTATTTGTTCAGGAATTTTGATAAATTTGATATAAAGCGGTTATTAAAAATATTATTTCGAATTCGTTTATTAAAAATAATAAAAAATATTATTTATCTAAGAAATTATTTTTGATAGACAAAATTACATTATATATATATATACATACATATACATATATATATATATATACATATATACATATATATATATATACATTTATATATACATGTATATATATACATGTATATATATATATATATATATATCCATGCAAAATTAACAAGTGTGTTATGGTAGTCAATCTCGTTGGCTAACAACACAACTATTTCAAAGTTATTAAAAAATAAATAATTGATAAAAAAATAATAAAACTATTTAGGAACTTATAATATTAATATTTTAAATTTAATAATAAATATGATTACTAGTAGTTTATCATAAATGACATATATAAAACTTAATTATATGAAAACAATATATCCACAATCTAAAATTTTGAAGAATATATATAATATTAAAATTACAGGGGCAAATATGTTATTTCCAAACTCTCCTTGTTTTTAGCGTTACCCTAACCTATTGTTCTAGAAGCGTCTATAAGTTTCCCATTTGTTTACCCAAAGCCTTCATTTCTTCTCTCGCCTTCCTATCCAAAAGCCTCTCGACTCTTCCTTGCCCGAGCATCAAGGCAGAAGAGAAGAGGGAAGGGGAATCCGACGAATCCATGACGCCCGTTCTAACCCAGAGCTTGGGCAGTACGTTTACGGTCTCCCTCCATCGTCTTTCGATCCCTTTGAGGTCGAATTCCGCCCGAGCTCTGAGGTTCCGGACCTCGTTTCTTCCGCAACCTCTCGGCTCCGGGATTTCATTTCCGGTGTCGGGTCTGAGTTGCAAGGCGGAGAGGAGGGAGCGCTGGATGCGCGTCCGGTGCGAGGCGGCCGTCGCTGAGAAAGAATCCGAGGAGGCTTCGGGGGAGAAGTTTGAGTACCAGGCCGAGGTGTGTCTTTGTTTCTTCCATATTCTCCCTTCTGCCCTTTATCCATCATTTTGTTTTGCAGATTGCCCATTTAGGTCTCCTTCATGCTTTTGCTTGGCTTGTTTTATTCTGATATATTTTCTGTCTTTGTTTAGTCATGAAAGTTGCGATTTTTTAACCTGTGGAGCGGAGAAGCTTGAATCTTTTCTGGTATGTCTGACACAAAATAAGATTTTTGTGTTAGAGGAATGTAATCCATTAGTCCATTAGTCCAAGGTAAGATTAAGATTGACTTATAAGAGTCTAATAGATGTATTATTATCCTTAGTGGGTAGTTGGTTGGGTAGTGACATTTGATATCAGAGCTTGAGGGGACTCGAGTAAAAAAAAGATACTTGTGACGTCTAGGATTCATCATGACGTGGAGTCACTATTGATTTACGCTTCATATGCATCATGTAATGGTTTGATCTAGGTTATATTAGGCCTTGATGAAGATATTAACCTATTAAGTGGGAGAGTCTGTAACATCCAGATTAGTTTCACATTGGAAGTGGGCAAAACTAATATCGACTTATAAGAATACGATGGGTGCATTATTATCAACTTTAGCTTGAGCTTATTGACTAGAAGTTTGGGTTTAACGAAGTTGACAGGCCAGTTATCCCATCCGGCTGGATCGTGACAATGATAGTAGTTTGCTTTGTTGATCATATCTAGTGAGATTAGATCTTCACTTTGGCTTTTTTCTTCTTTTTTTTACAATCGATTTTATTGTTTGTAATTAGAAAAGTAATTCTTTTCTGTTCTTGACATGTTCATACACGATGAGATTATCTACATGTTCTTTATTGATTTCTTTGTTTTAGGGCTTTCCTATGGAAATCTTGTTCGTACTCCTGTTTGATTAAGTGGGCAGACAATTCTGCCCTTTTGCAGACCTTTCTTTTATATCAAGTACTTAGCTTCTTTCTGTTGAGTCTTTGGTGCAGACAGCGCTGCTTCTAACTTGCTCTGCACTTAAAGTTAAGCAAAGAGATGTGTATCTTCTCAATAGTGATTAACAATCTCCATCCAAATTTATTGAATTGTTAGTGTTCGGTTGATTTGGTGAAAGATATTTGATTTACAGGCATTAGTTATGTTAAATTTGGCTTTAGAATCTTATGTTTGACATAAGCTTCAAGAATGCTATTACGAGCATCCCATCTACAGAACATTGCCTTATAAAACCTTTCATTTTGCCATTACTTTTATCTTGTGCAAAGTTCTGTTGTTCTTCAATGTTAATCTCCCAGCCTAAAAGCGTATTATAAGATTTTCTTGGTTGCAAAAGTTAGTTGTTGTCGATAGATTTAATACTTCCTAGTTTCGTGTAGTCTTTTATGTTTAACTTATTTCTATACCTTGGTTAAATGCAGGTCAGCCGCCTATTGGACTTGATTGTTCATAGTTTGTACAGCCACAAGGAGGTGTTTCTTAGGGAGCTTGTAAGGTTGGCTTATGCATTTTCTGTCGTTTCACTGTTGTTTCATGTCCTACAGGGAGATATGATATGTCTGTGCTTTATGTTGCTTAACCCTCCATTGTCCATGTCATTTTAGCAAAAAGTGAATGAATTTGTTTACTGTCATTTGAGGAAGCTTTGGTTTTTATACTCGACTACTGGCCGGTAGACCAAATATCGTCATGCACAGTAGGTTCAGGTTCTTGGGAGGCTACAATTTTCTCTTTCTTTCATATTGTTGAAATGTTGTTGTCTTAAGGTTGTTTTTAGCATGTTTCCATGTCGTGGTTTTATTTGGTGATATTCTGTGTCTGCAGCAACGCAAGCGATGCTTTGGACAAGTTGAGGTTTTTGAGTGTGACAGATTCCTCACTACTTGGTGATGCTGGTGACTTGGAGATACGGGTCAAGCCTGATCCAGATAATGGAACTATTATGATAACGTACTTTGCATATCTGCACATTTTGCCCCCATATTCAAACTGAACAATTAGTAAAACTAGTTGTTTGAACTGGCAGAGATACTGGTATTGGAATGACCAAAGAAGAGCTAATTGATTGCCTTGGGACTATTGCTCAGAGTGGAACATTAAGGTTTTTGAATGCTCTCAAGGTATCTGCTTTATTTTCTGTTTTCTAAGGTCTTATCATACTGTTACATCAGCTTGGTCATTTGCAAACTTTTGCATATTCGGAGGTTGCATGCTTATCATTCAGAATCTTCTGTTATATCTGAACCTCTGTTGATGATTGGTTGATGAATAATGTGCAGGAGAACAAAGATGTTGGGACAGACAATGGTTTGATTGGCCAGTTTGGTGTCGGATTTTATTCAGCTTTCCTTGTTGCTGAGCGGGTAACTTTTTATGTTATTTGTTGTGTATAAAACTTGATTGTTAGAATGATGTTTGACTATCATTCCATGTTCTAAGCAATTATATCTAACTGATGAACAGGTTGTGGTGTCAACAAAAAGTCCGAAGTCTGATAAACAGTATGTGTGGGAAGCATTAGCAGATAGTAGTTCATATGGGATAAGAGAAGAGACTGATCCTGAGAAGTTCATAAAGCGTGGAACTCAGATCACCCTGTTTTTACGAGTATAGATCCCCTTCTCCATTCTTCTCTTTCCCAACTTGTTATTTCAGTGTGTTCGGTGGTCCAAAACTTTTGTTCAATTTGCAGGAGGATGAAAATTTTGAATTTACAGACCCAACACGCATCCAGGCATTGATCAAGAATTACTCTCAGTTTGTCTCCTTCCCCATATATACATGGCAGGAGAAATCAAGGACGGTGGAGGTGGGGATCTTCTTCTTTGCCAGCTTTTTTTTTCTGGATGATCTTTCATGCTGAAGTCATTGTGACAATGTGTTTGTGCGTTTGATGCCTGTTTAGTTTTAGCCGTGAAGAAAAGAATTGTTAACTTGTTAACCTTTGCCTTAGATCTGTTTATACTTATCTCTTTGTTGTTTGATTATTTTTGGATAGGTCGAGGAAGAAGAGGACCCAAAGGAAGGAGAAGAAGCAAAAACAGAGGTAGGGAGTCTGATGGCTGATATTGTTGTTTTTGTACTCAACGTCTAACCTCATTTTCTGCCTATTGGCAGGATGAGAAGAAAAAGAAGAAGAAAACTGTAACTGAGAAATATTGGGACTGGGAACTGGCAAATGAGACAAAACCTATATGGGTAACATCAAAATTCTTCCTTTTTGAAGTTGTAATCCATGCCTTAGGTGCCCTGGGTTTCTTTATCCTTAGCATCTTTAACTAGCTTTTTTAAAGTTAGTCTCATCGTGTCAATGCTTAGATGCGGAATCAAAAGGAGGTTGAGAAAAATGAATATAATGAGTTCTACAAGAAGACATTCAATGAGTTCCTGGATCCTCTTGCTTACACCCACTTCACCACTGAGGTACTTACTACCATGAGGACTTTCAAAAGAGAAAAGAAATATCATCATCTCATTGTCAGATTTGGCATAATATCTAAACTGAACAGGGTGAGGTGGAATTTAGAAGCGTTCTCTACATTCCTGGAATGGCACCCCTAAACAATGAGGATATAATAAATCCCAAGACCAAAAATATACGCTTGTATGTCAAACGTGTATTTATTTCTGATGATTTTGATGGTGAGCTGGTAAGTATAAATTAAACTTCTTGCTTATTTTCAGATGTTTGTGGTCATATTGTACTATGAACAAGTTACATTTTTTATACCTGTCTCAATATGCTGATCATAAAACCAAAATTACAGTTTCCTCGGTACTTGAGTTTTGTGAAGGGTGTGGTTGATTCAGATGACCTTCCTCTAAATGTTTCTCGGGAGATTCTCCAAGAAAGTCGAATTGTAAGTTTCATTATTTTTATGCACAATGCCTATGGTAGCTTGTAGAAAGTAAAATATGTATTCCAGGCTGCTTTTACAATGTGAGGTTATCTGTTTACAAACTACTCTCCTTGTTCACTACAGGTAAGAATTATGCGAAAGAGGCTAGTTAGGAAGACATTTGACATGATTCAAGAGTTATCTGAGAGTGAAAACAAAGAGGTAGGCTGTTTGAATGGACAATACAGTCTTTTGTAATTTCATTTTGGGTATCATTTAATTAATCATGTCATTCTGTTGCAGGACTATAAGAAATTCTGGGAGAATTTTGGCAAGCTTCTAAAATTGGGTTGTATTGAGGATTCAGGAAATCACAAGCGACTGGCACCTTTGCTGCGCTTTTACTCTTCCAAGAGTGAGGAAGATTTGATAAGCTTGGATCAATATGTGGAAAATATGGGTGAGAACCAGAAGGCTATATATTACTTGGCAACAGACAGCCTTAAAAGTGCCAAAACTGCCCCCTTTCTGGAGAAGCTTGTTCAAAAGGATATTGAAGTAGGTGTTTAGCTTCAAATCTATAATCAGATATTTTAATATATGAAATTGTTGTGATCATATTTTATCTGCAGGTGTTATATCTTGTGGAACCTATTGATGAAGTTGCTATACAGAATCTTCAGTCATACAACGAAAAGAAGTTTGCTGATATCAGCAAAGAAGACCTAGAATTAGGTCAGTTTTCTGCATTTAGTATATTTTCTTGGGGAAGTACTTATGTTTTCTGTATCACTGGCATTTGGATTATTGGCTTTTGCCGTGTGTTGATGATGGAAATTTCTGAGACAGGCGATGAGGATGAGGTGAAGGAGAGAGAAGACAAGCAAGAGTACAATCTTCTATGTGATTGGATGAAACAGCAGCTTGGTGATAAGGTAGCAAAAGTCCAAATTTCTAAGAGGCTTAGCTCTTCACCATGTGTACTTGTTTCTGGCAAGTTTGGATGGTCAGCAAACATGGAAAGGTAGTCTTGTTTGCCTAGTTGATTTAATGACCATCTTTCCTGTCATTTCTAGCACAGACTCATGAATGCCTGTCTTTTCTAGACTCATGAAAGCACAGACACTCGGAGATACATCAAGTTTAGAGTTCATGAGAGGGAGAAGAATCTTAGAGATCAATCCTGAGCACCCCATCATTAAAGACTTGAATGTAAGACTTGTGATATGCTGTTAATTGTCATTGTTTGATGTGAAGACAATTTTTAACACACAAGGAATAGCTGCATATCATTTTAAGTTCTGCAGAAACAATTATTATGGCGAAGAGACTTTAGTTTGTAGTTGCAGTATTTCACTTGAACTGTCGTACAATTGCAGGCTGCATGCAAGAATGACTCAAGCAGCACAGAAGCAAAGAGGGCAGTGGATTTATTGTATGATACGGCTCTGATCTCGAGTGGCTATATCGTAAGTCATTTCGACCTCTTCAGTTCACATTTTTCTTTATAAATTTGCTGCCTTCTTTTCGTGTTCATAACAAGATGATATGATTCAGCCTGACAGCCCTGCTGAACTGGGCAACAAAATATATGAGATGATGGGCATTGCTCTTGGTGGAAGATGGGGAAGATCAGAATCAGAGGAAGCAGCAGAAGGAGCCGAGGCAACAAGCGCCGAAGCTGTCTCTTCAGATGCGACAGAGGCAGAGGTGGTTGAGCCCTCAGAAGTGAGGACAGAGAATGATCCTTGGAAGGATTAAGCATCTTTCTAGGGGAATTACTTCTTGGATTAGGTTGGAGGAGGTGACAGGGTTGAGGACATAAATCCTGTCAGCAAGATGAGTTCAACAGGTGACGACATAAAGGGGAAGGCAAAAGTCACTCCTGTTTTGGGCATATGCACTTTTTGTAGGCTTACAGCTACTGACAATATAAATCACAAGTCAACCAATTTGAAGAGATATGGTGATTGCATTCATCCCGAATCTGATACTGTGATTGCTTGTTTGAGTTCCTCTGCATATTGCCCTAAAAATTTCATACTTCTTGCCAGTGTTCAGTTCAAAGGCTTGAGATTACTGTAATCTGATTAGCTATTGTCTTCTGTATTAAACCTTCTTTTTCAACTAGAATAATTTAGTGGGCATTTGGTAGATGAAACCAAGTAACAAATATGATTACTGAACATGGAATGCTTGGCAATTTGGATGGCTGTTCTTGGTGAAAGTTTCACTCAAAACACCAAATACTCAGAAACATTGGCACAAAGAATTAAACATCAACAAAAGAAAACAGCTCAGAATTGTCATGTTCTGATGCTCTTCTTTTCCGGCACTGATGGATAACATGCTGCACTGCCTACATGTCTGCAAGTTATACTGCTTTCAACACAGTTCAAGTGGACAAGTGCATGATAGCTTCTCCCTGAGTTGTATCAGAGACCAATTTGATCCAAAACAATTCTTCTGTTCTTCTGGTTGGAAATCTTCACATCTATCACTGGTCATTAGATAATGAATCATCATATAAATTATCAAAGATTGCATCTTGTTCGAACCGGAAATTAACAACAGGAGTTCTTGCAGATGAATCAAAACGACGGGACTACACCAAAGATTGAATCAGCCAAATCCGCAGCAGAGAACATATGATCCACTTCGAGCTCCGCATCCGATTTCTTCGCGAAGCGGCCTTTGATCCGAGGCCTGGTTTCAGCATATGCCTTTCTCGAGGCATACCTGACGGTCTTCTCAAACTTCCTCGCCTTCCTCTTCTCCCTGTACCTCATGACCCTGGCTTCTCTGTCCATGGGATTGAACCGTGGTGAGAAGAGATGTATGGTTCCTTTGGATGCTCGAATGTGAGATGTGTTGGATGTATCCGGCACAACACTTGCATCCACTGATGACAAGGAAACCTAGAAGATGTAGATTGGAGAAGAGAGAAGAAGAGAATGATCTCAGTGAAATCTACAATATTTTTCGCACTAAAAATAGCAATGAAATCTCATGAACATTTAGGATAATCTAAATCAGATGTGGTTTAGATATTGTCATATAATTGGGATAATAATGAAAGCAATAACGTTTTGGTCCAAGAAGCAACTTACAGAGTAATTGAGCCCATTGGAGGCACCATGCTCCATCTGCAAGCTCTGTTGATGCTGATGCTGCTCGTTTGGCACCAAACACTCGCTTTCCTCGCTCTTCTCATGGCTGTACTGCAACTTCTGCTGCTGCATGGGGCCATTGCAACACTCCGATCCTTGATTCTCGCCGGCGTTGTACCCAACGAGGTCCAAGAACTCGTCGACCTCGGCGAATGGCGGGAGCGCTGCGGCGCCCTGGCCGTTGCCCTTCACAGGATCGAGCAGTATCCAGGAGGCAGCCTCCTCCTCTTCGTCGTCCTCGCGCTCCGATTCGTCGAGGCCCACCGGGACGCCGATGTGATAGGGGAGGGTGAGGCTGGGGCGGACGACGAGGCCGCCGCCGGCCAGGGCGAGGAGGACCGGGACACGTTGGTGGCGGCGGGCGAGCAGGTTGGCGGAGTGGATGCTGGCGTCGCAGGTGGCGCAGAGGGCGGCGGCGTCTGCGCGGCAGTACACCGTGCTCGGCGCCGACCGGCACGACTCGCAGGACGGACTCCCCTCCACCTTCATCTTGTCATTCGACAACTTCGAGCCGGTCTGTGCAGCACCAGAGACCTTCTCTGCTTCTTCTACTTGGTGTCCTTCCTCAGGGCATACTCCAGCCACAAGCTTGTCTCCGCTTCTCGTCGGTGGGCGATGATGGTAGAGGAGAATCCCGCGGATGGACACGTGGGAGGATGTTAGCGGGTGAGTGGGGCAGCTCCCTTATCTTGTGGCTGGCCGTGCTTCCCGGTGCTGTCACGTGTGAGTAGGACTCGGATATCAATCCGTTGGCTATTCTTGTTTGTGCTGTGGGGTTGACCACAGACATGCAATGATGGTTAATTACATGTTATATTTGTATTTTGGGTTATACTAATATCATAATTTTTTATTTAAATTTTTATATTAATTTTTTTTTAATTTTAAAAATAAAATAAAATATTTATTTATCCTAATATCATCGGTTACATTGATGAAAACATAATACGTAACATTACATGTTGTTAATTTTAGTTGTAGAAATATAATTTTAACGTTTTATGAGCTAAAAAAGAAAGGATATTAAAAAAAATTTCTATTATTTTTGCATCGATTCAACACGTGTTATTTATATTTTTTATCAATAAAAAATTTTATTTATTTTATTTTTAAAACTATAAGAATCCTAATGTAAATTTTATAAGTACATAGAGATCGTAATGCAAATAGGATCTAAATGTAAATTTAACGAGCCATTTATCGAAGGAGTCAATGGCATTAGTATCGTTGGATTCTTGATGGCGGAACTAAAAGCCAACATCCTTCCTATTGTTTGAATCCATAATCAAGAGGAAGAATCACCATCAAAGTTTGCTTTGACTTATCCATGAATTGGTAGGACATGATGGAGTCAAATCCTTGTCCAATTGCCACCATCCAAGTGTTCTAATCCCCATCAAAGGGCCTCCTGCAAACCCTTATCCAAATCAACCCTCAGTTGTCATGGTGGCCT
The DNA here is from genome assembly GCF_036884655.1 of Musa acuminata AAA Group. Classification (NCBI taxonomy): domain Eukaryota; kingdom Viridiplantae; phylum Streptophyta; class Magnoliopsida; order Zingiberales; family Musaceae; genus Musa; species Musa acuminata. The sequence continues at coordinate 43,517,546 of NC_088346.1, read as the reverse complement.
TCCCTTTGTCCATCTTAGAACTGTTAATGGCAACAGTACTGAAGGGAGATGATCAAGAGTCACCTTTGATGTTGCTTAATGCAATCATAGCAACTTTGATTCAGTAGTTCTTCCCAAAATGTGGATTTTTCCAACTGATGTTTATGGTGTTTTAAGGTGACTTGAGGTTTGGGGAAATATTTTCTACTACCAACTGCATCAATTGAATTATTCTTTAGAATAATTCAAGCATGCAGACCATCTCTTCAGCATCAGCTTGATCATAGTTATTCTTTAGATTCTTGTCAGCAAGCATATCAATCTTCCATGAGAATCTCTTGTGCAGGTGTAGAAAACCTCTTTGTAGCTGCTAGAGCAATAATTCTACTATTATTTACTAGATTGACTATGAAGAAAAAAAAAATATTTATATAAAATAAGAGAAAGAATCATCATCAAAACCATAGAATATTATCTGACAAGCAAATCTGAAAATTCTTATCTCAAAAGAAGATCAAATACAATGTATTTGATTAGCCATTAATAATGATGTGATCTTCTTATTAATTATTATTTTTATATATTTAAGCACTTCAAATACTCCATGAACAATATATACTCCATTCCATTGCAAAGTTGAGACTGCACAATTTTTGTATCTCCATGGAAGCACTGCATACATTGCTTTCAAATGCAAATGAGCAGTAGTCGAAGATAGGAGACGACCATAAGCTTCCATCGGAAAACAACCGTAGATATTCATGATTATAATTATTCATATAAAAATAAAACCATCACACATTGTCATGAACATTATCACTTCACTGTCCTCATCTGATGGAGTGGATTCCTTTGTTGGCAGAACAAAAATTATTGGATATTGTGTTATAAAGTATTCATGCATCATTACTCGGTCACTGTAGAGATCACCAATAAATGTGCTTATAAATACTTATGCTATTGTATTTCCTAAGAATTACGGGAATATAAACAATATGAGTCTTACAATAAAGAATTATTAGCATGAGATTATTCTAGTTGCAAGATCTTCCACGAGGATAGTGTCTATATTTTCAATGAAATCGAGAAAGCTTACAAAGATAAACAAGCTTCTTACATTGAAACAAGGATAGTGCCTATAAGACTTTCAATGAAATCGTGAATGCTGACGACGATAAACAAGCTTCTTATATTAAAATTAATATATATTTTTTTTAAAGTCTTCATTTGAGTTTTCTTACAAAGAAGTTGGTAAGATTAGACAATTGGCGTTCCAAAGGAGGATGGAGTTCTGTCCTTGCAACTTCTAAAAGTTAGTACAATATCTACAGCATTCAGATATCTATTTAGTGATGTAGTTAAGTGTTGTTGAGCTTCATTCTAGGAAGAAACTAAACATGGATTAAATCCATGACACTCATGGTTTATGTCTTCGACTGGGGAAGAGAAAATTGCCACAAGTCAGTAGGGGTTATTCATCATTATGGCACAATGAATTGAGAGATCCAAGGACTAGTGATGGGGCTGTTCATTGAAGGATTGTGGAAAGTGTAAAGACACAACTCCATGCTCTTTTGGATGGAACTGTTTGAAAGACAAATCGTCCAATTGCTCCTTCAAAGTTGAGATTCTCAAATCTTCTAGCTAGGCATGAAGATTTTCATAATCTCCTTTCACAAATCTTAATTGTCGGACTCTAAGTAACACTTCCAATGTTATTATGCATTCTGCGAAACATAACATGCAAACTCAAAATTTTAAATGGTTTTGTTGTTATAACAAGCAAGTTGGCTTAAATGGCTTAGCTTAAACTTGAAAATTGAGAGGAATTATTTATTAGATAAAGGATCAAACAAATAACTTTCGTTTACAAAAGAAAATTTTGAGTCCAAATATATATTAAAAAAATAAAGTATAAAAAAATAAATACCTCTTCGAATACGTCAGCTATCTATAGACGTATCAAAAATATACGATAATAGTATATAGAAGAATCATGTAGGGTGTAAAAGGCGTCGACAACTATGTAACGTTATCTTGACAAAATATTGTAAAATAGATCTTTATTTGTCCTCATCTATCATAAAGAATAACAAAACTCATATAAAAATTAAAAGAAAGAAATAATAATAATAATAATAATTTTATTTTAAAGAGCTCACTTGCCTCTTGTAAACTTTCTTGACTTCCCTGAAATCCTTGAGGACCGACCATCTCCTAACAATTCTTTGGGGTAGGGCTCATAGGTAGCTTTCATGTCTTCCATGTCGTTCATTCTCTCACGCAGACTAAAAAACCAATCAATCTACCTCATGATAATAAGTGGTGCATGAATCATTATTAAAGAAAATATTATTCTCTCTTGAAAGTGAAATATCTAGTTCTATTATTTTATCCTAATATCATTGATTTTACTAATAAATACATGAAAATAAAAAGCAAATAGATAATTTTAACGTTTTAGTTGATGATGTTTGAGAATGTCAGTGGTGACGGACGATAGCACCGCTAGAGGCTATGATGACTGTTGTGGATGAGGAAGCAATGGTGAAATATGTGGGCCACTTTGCATCTGCGTCGACACCAACACAATTGCCGACAATCATTTCATCGCTTTACATTTACATTGGCAATCCTTTCATTGCTCGACAACTGCGTCGACGCTAACGCAAACGTAGAACGACAAAGGTACATGATGACTGTTGTGGATGAAATAAAAGCAATGGTGAGAGATGAGGGTCATTCTGCATTAACGCAGATGCAATTGTCAAGCGACCTTTTCGTCGCTCTACATTTGCATCAGCATCAACATAGTTACCGAGCAATGAAAGGGCCACTCGATATCTACAATGATAGCTCTTTCGTTGCTCAGCAATTATATTAATGTCGATGCAGATGTAGAGTGAGCCGCTCAACAACTATGTCGATGTTAACGCGAATGTAGAACGACTCTCAACTCTCATCGTCACTCTTCTCATTCACAACAGCGACCCAACTAGCTTTTTTATCACTTTGCATCTACTTCAGTGTTAATTTTGCAACTCTACATCGACGTCGACGCAGATGCAAAGTGACCCTCATCTCTCGTCATCGCTCTTCTCATCCATAATAATCACTCATAACCCTCAACAACTTTGTCATCCACCACCACCAACCAAAGTATTAAAATTATCTTTTTATCTTTTGTTTTTAGACGAAGTTAGGATAAATAAAACTAGATATTTTATTTTCATAATTATATGAATTTCATAACCATAACTATAAGGGATAATCTATAATTAAACCCCCAACTCTCTCTTCTCAAACAATCAATATTATATGATTGAAAGTAGCTCCTTTTTTTTTTGTTATTCTAAATCCTGCCAACGCAAATTGAGGCCGAATTATGGTCAACCAACTCCTAAATTATCAACTATTAGGTCAACCCATCCCAAGTCAACCCAAGTTTTTCTCTTTTTTTTCATGCTAAATAAGGATTAGGTCATATTAATTATCCCTAGGGTCTGATAGTGAGAATAGTTTAGTGGGTTTACCAGATTCTGTATAGTTTGGCGATGACAATCATAATGACAACGACAATTGCTCCTTATGATCTCGTTATAAGTACATGTTACTGCCTTATGATCTCGTCAATTAATTCATTTAGTGAGGCTGAAAAGGAGACAGCAATGTGCCACATGAATGATCATCTGGCTACGGTCTCAGTTCTATATGTACTCAATACTGTGAGACAGATCTAACAGAAGCTGCTCCTTGGTCACTAGATCGATCGGGTTCTAGTTTGATGCTGGCTAAGAAACAGCCGTCCTGATGCATGTAGATTCCAAGAGTTGACAGAACAGTGAGGGCAGGATTTAGCACACCCTACTTTACATGGTGCTTTAGAATTTAACCCAAAACAGTGACTACTAGTGTGGCATTTAAGATTTTGTCTTCTACCTGTACTAATCAAGTATGGCAATGAGAATGTGTTACATTGAAGAATGAATTATACAAGGATATTGTGGACACATAATGTAGCCACTAGAGTTGTCTGCAGCTGTTAGATTGCATTCTCCAACCATGCTGGAAGTGTCAAAGAAGCCTTTAGTCCCAGCTTGGCAAGAAATATTGCATATAGAATGTGCAGCAAGAGAACAAAGAATCCACAGTTCAGGAGGAGCTGTTACAAGACAAGTGAGAGGATGAACATTAATGATGATTCCGTGCATGAACATCTCGAAAAACTAGTTGTCGCTGCGGATACCAAGAGTTTTGGAACCTCACCAAGCTACCAAAGATTAAATATATGGCATTCATCGATGGGATTGTATTCACTCCCATAGCCGTGAGTATATATGTTAGAGAAGCATGAATGTTGATTGTGATCTGCAGAAGCACAGAAGTTAGCCTTTCTTTTTCGCTTTGAAAGTATCAAAGTTTTTAAACTAGAGCCAGAGTCTCGTGTTTAGTAGTACCAGGGCAAGTATGTTTTCTCTAATTAAGAATGACGATAACAAGACATATCCAACAGCCCCCAGTGCACGAACCTGCCAATTGGCATCCAGTTTTAGACACGCTATCTGTTAAAAGTCATTGGATTTTCTACAGGAACATTGACCTAATAGAATAAAGTAGGTTTAGCAGGCCGTACAAGTGTGCAAAGAGCAATCGAAGTAACCCAATTAAAACGAAGTCTGCAAGAATATCAAAATAATATGATGCAGTTACACATGAAATAGAATGATGTTTTTGAGAGATCAAGTGTAGCAGAGGATATATCTACAGAATACTAAATAATATATTTGCATGGTGTCATACCTCCACAGAGTGCCGATAGCCAGACCAACTACTCCATGCATAAGCTGCAGGCAGAAAAGGATGTGCATAAAAACTAAAACCAACAATTTCTGGATAGAATAAAGAAAAAATTGAATAAACACAAGAATGGATCCTCATGCTGCATATGCAAAAGCCGATAGGTGTTTGTTTAGATGTGTTAACACTGTCATGAAATATTCCAATTTGATGATGCAAAAATTAATAGGTGTTCGTGTGCAAGTTAGTACTTTAAATTGGAGCTGCATCTCTGACATAACTATTTAGTCCTTTTAACAATTTGACTAGACATTCTCATATTGAAACTCAATAAACAGGTGCTTCAAAAAACAAAACAAAAAAAGAAACTTATCAGCAATCCCTGGCAGGGAAGCCTTCGATTTCAATTGCCGCTTGTTCATATTCAATATAGTCTCATATGAAAAAGCATATATATGACTCAAACTTAATATTCTTTTTTGCAATAAACAAAGTTAAGCCTCCATCGTCATTTCCAGTGTGCAGACCATTATCAAACTTGGTTAGTTGCAGCTACATTATAGTTACTGATCCAGAATATAAATTGCATAAGAGGGTCCACAGAAGAACTTGTATTATTAGTTCATTTTTATTCCACAATGAACACTAGCCTTAGGTCAACATAGTTAGCAACTTCCATCTTTTCCATATTCTACCATAGTAGACAGTCTAATTTACAGCTTTCACATCTATGGTCAACTGATCCTAAATCTAGAAATAGAAGACCAACACCAAGTCATGATTCATTCACTATTATGAGGAAGGAGCTCAATAGTGAAAAAGACAACCGAGAAGAACAACCCATAAGCAAATCTATGCAAAAGGTTCCAGAATTCTGTCCAATCAACTGATTATATTTGTGCTCAGATTCAACCAAAACAAGTTTAAAAAGAAAATATAGAAGAACGAAAGATTGTTAATGATATTCAAGTGCACAACAAATCTTGAACTGCCAAACTTATCAGAAGCAGACCGAGTTAAATCAAGGATGTAGGTTTCTTTCTGAGAGAGAGAGAAGAGAGACACATAGCACATCTTCTTGATTTACATAAGAAGAGCTAAAGAGAATGCAAAGATCCAAAAAAAAACCTTAAGAAGATATATTTGTTGGTTATTTCACACAGAAACAGCTACAGAAAGTAGCTTTATGGGTTAACTGAAACTATGTTGTAACACCTTGTTAGATCACCCTTTCTGAGAACTTTTTTGGATTCCATGATTATAATATAGCTTTAACTGAGCAGTACTTAAATAGCTTTCATATGCAATAGACTCAACAAGCCACTAATATACATGAAGATATAAGTCTTTAGTTAATAACGTTATAGAGAGGACAAGATGGATTAAAGTTCACAAGTTTTAGAACTAAAGGAAAGGGAAAATGCAGGAAATTATTATAATAAAAGAATCTAAAAAATAGTTACCATGTACGTAGATGCTTTAACTGGACCTGATAGAGTAAGCAATAGCATAGTTGTAGCCACCTGTTAAAAGAATAAAAGAAGGCTCTTAAATAAGAACTCAATACAAAAGTTACAATCATAACAAGTACTACATTACAGGTAAAGAGCCTAGAGACGTACCATGGTCTTTCTGCCGGCTGCCACTCCCCATCTCATTGAAGAGATCACTATAGGCAAGGAAAAGAAACAACTGAAGTAATTCTGCAGGAAACAATGTCTATAGAGTTAAATGTTTCCCTTGAACAGCTCAACTTCTAAAACTTTGTTTACACGTGAATTCGAGTGTGTTCATGTACATAAACAATCTTCTAATATCATGGTCAAAAGGTTAGAGGGCACCAATAGCAATAGAGTAAAGATGAAATTATGATATGACATGCAAATGTAGCAAAAGCTAAAAGAAAAGGCCTCCAGATTGTAATGCTTAAGCATATCAAATGTAGCAATGGTGGACTTCGAAGTTACAAGTAGCAGGAAATGAAGATGGCAAGCACCAAAATCAGCTTAATCTGGACCAAACAGAAATATTGTAACAGTAGAATACCAACCCACCAGCCAACCCCAAAACAAAAAACCAAGATGCAAAGGCAGAAAATGTACAGAAGCAGGCATTAAAATGCTATAAAGATCTTTCAAATGGCAGGTGCATCCATCGGAGTATGTCACAATTCACTATTTCTCATTTTATTACTCAAAAATTTTGTGCATAAACTGGTAATACATGGTAGGACTCTTTTCACATATTTCAATGTAAAGTGGAAGACAAATATTGTCACTTCTGATCTTTTTGTCTCATAATATGACTTGTTTACATATAACTAACAAAGATAGCAACTTTCCCACCTAAATCAAAAGACACCGGAAAAGCTAAATTCAAGGAAAAGAATTACCATTGACAAACAAACGACGGTTCTATAACATCAAATCAAGCTGACCTCGATAGCAAGAGAGTTGCTCAAGAAGTAGGCGAGGCCAGCGACGGACGCGAACATGGCGCACTCCACCAGCCGCAGGGTCTTCTTGAACACTTGGCTCTCGTCCCCCAGATCCTCGGAACCCAACAAAATCCCGCCCCCATCTCCCAGTTCTCGATGGGCGCACTCCTCAGCGTCGCCGACCGAAATCCTAGGGCGGAAACGGAGAACAGGAATCGCGAATTGGGAGAGGGAAAATGATTCATGGACCGACCAGATATTCTTGAAAGGTTTGAGAGGGGAAAGAGGGACGCGATTACGGCAGAACTGGGGCGAGGGAGAGGAGGGTCGGTAGGGTTTGTAGGCCAGGGGAAGGGGAAGGGGAAGGCGGTGGCGACCCTGGCTTAAAAAAGCCATTTTTAAGCAAACAGAGAGTGAGGGAAGGGCCACTCGTTTCGCACCCAAACGACTTCTACTTCAACAAGTGGGCTTCTGACTTAATTTCCTTTTTCTTTTCTTTTTTTTCTTTTTTTAATAACCAAAAGTTAGTTTCGAAGACGGATCATAATTAATAATAATAATAATAATAATTTTGATAATATATCGTAAGATCCTAAATTCAAATCTTGTTTTTATTACTTATCTTTAAAAAATAATAATCATAATTAAAATTTGTTATGAGGCCTTTATTTTTTGCTTTGGATATTGCAAAAGACAGGCTATCAAGATTGTGATTCTTTTTTTTTTTTTCTCTATTCTTTTCCTTTCCAAAGAATTCTTTCCTCCTAAACGGTGAAAATATACCATCTTGAGTTTTGTAAGACTTCTTTCGGGATTGTTCATAGGTTGGAATTCAGCAAGTTAAACCAACACCAAGATCATGAAGAGATCATCTGAACTCTGAGAACAAGTAGAAACTCTTTATTGATCGACCATAGGTTGTCAGTTTCGATCTCATGCCGCTATTGTTCATCAAACGGACTTGATCTTTTGACACATGAATTCCTGCAAATAAAAAGTAAGAGAGAAATCAGTGTTGCTCCAGACCTCATACCATACTGTTATATGTGGAATGTTCTTATGTTGCAGCTTCAAGATTGGATCGTACTGTTATACAGTGTGATTGATCAATGATGCTTGTTAGAAAGTCCATAATCCCGATAATACAGAATCCAACAGGAATCATTAAGCTGCATCAACCATCAACATTGTTCTTAGATGTGGTGTATCTGTGTAACTCAAACATCAACATAAATGCTGACAGGGAAATGGTAGCTGCAGAAGAATCCTTCCAAACAGAAAGAAAAAGGAAGAGAAAGAGAAAAGCAGCTATCCGCAGCCAAGGCAAGGAACCTGTTAACCCTAGAAAGCCATGCCAGGAACTATAATTGGGAACCGGATTCCTTGTACCTAACAAGTTGGGAACTCTTTTGCAAGGTGCTCTTTTTACACTGTATTGAACACAACAAACATAAAGCTTCATTAGAGAGAGTTCTGCAGTATAAACCGTCATATAACTTTGCATCTTCGATTCATACTGAAATTATGATAATTCCATAACAGAGAAAGGGTAAACAATAACCTGACCATTATATAAACAGAGAATGAATCTTCTAAGAATATCAGATGCCCCTCCAATATACTTACTTGATGTTGGCTAACTGTTTGCTTTTCGAGTGTTCCAGAATTGAAATTTTGTTCAGCAAAACATGGTTGCTACAGTACTGGCATGAAATTAGAATGAGTATGAGTTCAAACAGAAAAATGCCACTTGCAGAAAGCCAATGAGTCATCCATAGAAGTTAGCCTGACATAGGTGGGTGACATACACAGCATTACAAAATCATCTCCTAGCATAATTATCTTTGCAAATTTGTCGATTGAGCTAATAGAAAGTCTTAGCTTAAGTTATCTTGAGCAGCAGTAGATTTTTTGACTGCTGCATCTTAACCACAAGACATGGTGCCAAAGGAAGAATCCCTTGGTAACTTATTGGGCGAGGAAGAGAAAGTTGCAGATTGTGGAACTTAATTTTCTCGTTGATCTCAATGATTGAAAGAAATACAATCACACCCTTCAAATTCAAATTCTACATGGCCCCAAGTATAGAAAGAACCAAAAAATAAGATCTTCTTTCAGCATTTTAACTCCAAAATCTAGTGGTTTGTAGAAAACCCAAACAGCAAATCAAACAAAAGATTCAGCTGCTCTTTGTTCAAATATGACAGCTCGAGCTAAATCCTAAATTTGCACTAAAAGGTTCAGTTTGAAGCAAGAAAAGTTTTTTTCATATGGAATATCTCACAAACTTATTCCAACACTAACAACAGAGTATAGTTTCTATAGAGTTCGAGTGAACTCCTTCATAACAAACACCAAATACCGAAAAGGCCATGATCTACTATCAACTGCTAGAGGAGGAGCCAAGAATGAATAATTGTTCTCAATTATAAAGTATTCACGAATTAAAGCACTAATAACAATTTAAAAGAACAGGACCACCCGTATAATTAGTCAGGCTCTGTTCTACATGTCGTTCTAAAGATAAATGAAGGATTATACCACAAGTATAATCATCAAGATTTATAAAAGTATGAAACAACAACAACATGCTGTAATGTCCCATCTCATAATAGTATTGTACAGGAGGAGAAAGGGAAAACAAAGAGGAGAATTTTGCATCTAACTGTGGACATGGCAATAGCATGACGTTTTACCTATAAAGACTACGATTAACTGTTTTCGTGTTTCAAAAACCTATCACAATGTACCAGTTAACCAAAAAATACATATTTAAAAAGTACTAAGGTGTGCCAGTGTCAAGGTTAAGTATAGCTAGCTAGGAAAGAACATAGAGATAAAAATAGGAGATGGTTTGATATCACTTGCCATCACCATGTTTAAATCCACATATCAGTTTCTGATTGTGTCTGTCTAACCTCAACTGATATATGGACTACATACTTTCAGTTGCATATGGGTGCTTCCCGGGCCTAATTAACGAAACTTAAGTGGGATTACACAAATGTCAGTATATCTCTGGAATATTGATTGCTTGCACGCACCATGTAAATACAATCCATCAAGGATACTGTTCTGTCTTACCAAAAGTCACAGGCTGGCACAAGCTCAGCACAACTATGTTCGATGTCCTAGATGCATGGAATCCCAGTTTACAAAAGCAAACAGTTTCCAATTTTTGTGACAAGAATTCAATCTAAAATAATGACTGTCAAGTAACCATTTCCAACTGTACAAGTTATGCGCAGGTAAATAAGTTACAAGCATGTGATTAAGTTTTATATATATCAACATCAGCTAATGCAAAGATTTATGCACCATAAACCACCAACCATGGGCCTCTATGTTCATGAGCACCATTATATTTCAGCACATATAGTACAGAAAGAAATATAAGATTATTATCTTATGCTCTTATATTAAAAGTGCAATTACTGTATGCATTTCTCTATGCAAATATACATTTTGAAATTGCTGATTGCTCTATACAGAATTAGAGATAAACCTACAAGTGTCAAAACATAATGATATAGAGGTTTCCATTCCTTCAATCCCAATTGTCCGACAATGGACTTCCCTGTGTCCTTCAAAGATGCAGCAACGGTTTCACCAAAAGATGAAAAGCAACAAATGATCTTATAACATAGGTGAAGTTACCCTCCAAAAAGATAATGCTTCCAATGGAGCTTTTTACCAAGCAACACCGCGAAACACAATCCTTATCATCTTTGTGTTGTGATCTATACATGAAAGAAGTACACTGAATAGTACATTGGTCGGTACCTATGGATCTTAAATTATTTCTTTAAAATAGTTACGTAGCTGGGCATTCAATTATCAAAATATGGACTACATCTCAAGCATCAGAATATGCTTCTCAGTCACATTAATTTGATCAACTTTACTTCATTTCCCCCATTCATTCCTCATATTTCGGAATGTATTCCGAAAAATTGGTATTGACAGACAAATCAAAACAGCCAGCTTCCATACTTAAAAGAAATTTCTGTTCTTCCCCTGCCTAGAACATGAAGGATAGATACCACCTGAGAAGATTCAACATGAACATTGAACTAACCACTTGCATCTACACACAAAAAGAACACTTTGAGCATTGGGGTTAGATTGAATGACAATTTAAATAGGAATTAAATCAAAGACAACTACGCAAAATGAAAGGCAAAAAGAAGAGATGAGTGACCGCATGCATTAGCATAACTCAAGCATTCTGCTAACTACATTCCAATCTAAATACCAATGACACTAAAAGATTTACAAGAAGACGCCTCCGAAACACCTACCACCGGATCTGCAAAATCAAGCACCAGACCGATGCCCTTCCCGAAAGATCACGCGTCAGCTAGGTCACACCAAACCAAGCGGTGACAGCTTTCTGGTACCTTTCTCTACCTCAGTCATTAGTCGACCACGGCAAAGATTAAGAGAGAAAGGAAAGGAGAGGCTGGGGAATGGGTGGCTGCGGACGCCCGGATGCAGAGGTTTATCGACCGGTTCCCGCTTTGTAACCTCAATAAGCAAGACAAAAACGGATCAAACGCCACCACCACGAAAGAAAGAGAGACCAACAAGGCCAGGAAGAGATCGATAAACCGCTGCATCCAGAGCTCATTCGATTCGGAAGCAAGGAGGAGGAGGATAGCATATCAGATCTGAGAGGAAAGAAGAAAAAGGGAATGCGATGCTGATGACGACGGCGACGAGGGAGGCGGGCGATACGATTTGATGGGGGAGGAGAGACGGACGGGATAAACGGGCGGGGGGGGGATGATTGATAGATAATAGTTAAGGAGTACTTCCCTACCCGCACGATGTTAGATTAAAGGAGGCGGGACCCACAAAAGGGCCCCGCGCTCTGTCTGACCATAGGTTTCGGTGGGTAGCCTCCGAGGAGGTTGGATTCGGAAACCGGTGACAATGGTCCTTTTACCATCGGCGAGGAGTTTTAGATCCCGACAAGGGTCCCGTGAGCTCACGTGACGGATACGGATCACCTGTCTCGCGTGACGCAAGAAACACAACATTCTCTCTTCCAGACCGTAGACTAGACCGACCCGAGGCATGAATACGGTGAATCCCGTGTTTCCCGTCGCAAATGAGACAGGGAAACCCCCGAATTCATGGGACGACACGTGGTGGTCTGTCCCATCGACATCGATTCGGTCAATCGGAGCCCCATGTCCGGACCAAATCAGAACCGGTGGTGACCCCAAGCTCGTCGCATCAAGATTCGGTCAGGCGCATGATACTGTCTTCATCATTTTAAAAAAAATTTTAATATAAAACCAATTATTTTCATGTAAAATGAATTAGGCTTAAGTTAATTATACCATCAAGCCTCGTAAAAAAATCAAACGGTAAAAAATATTCTGATAATCAATTTCATTCCTCCAATCGATCACCACAAAAACACTAACGTAAAATAGTAACGATTTAGCCATCCACCACATGGCGCTCATGATATGAAGAAAGATATGATGTGTTAGCCCCGTAAACGATGATCCACGAGGGATCATTTTGGGCTGGCTTGATCGATCTCTACCAATAACAATCTAGGAGAACATTATGGTCATTATAGATATATTGTCTTTATTGATGCAATATCAGGATGTTGTAATCATTATAAACCTATCGCCCCGTTAACTAAATGTAAATGGGAAAGTACTACAAATGATTCCTTCCATTGAATAAGTATAAAAGTTAAACCCATTATGCTAATATAAGAGGTTGGATTTCTCTATAATTACCCCTCTTACGTTACAAAATCACTTAAGAACTAACTTAAACATCGAAAGGATTATATTCGAAAACACTCCTGATATTGACCTTTGTGCAAGACTCACCAACGAGCCGAAATAGGATTTTTTTGGACATTCTTATGTCTTTCTAAGTCTAGATCCAATCGAGCTGACTCAACCGTCGACGACAAAACCCAACAACACCAAGCATATGGAATTCTTCGGTTCTCTTCCAACGTTCGAAATCGAGCGCACGTATCACATGACACCGATGTTAATTTCGCATGGATCACGAGTGCTATTATTACAAGCACTATTTCTTGGTGCCCGTGCAAGGATCTCGATCAAAAAAACAAAATACTATTATATTAGACTGTACATTAACTGGCGAGAAAATTATTGGGGAATACATTGAAGTCTTAATCATATACTTATAATACAAAGTCAAGGAGCTCTAATCTCATACAGCAAGACGAAAACATAAAATAATCTTTTGCATCACGTGATTCACGAGTGTCATTTCCTCTAGAGACTTCTCCCCGTTCATGTATCCTTCCCTACCTACTTTTGTTAGCGTTCTCGTTCCATTAATTTATTTTACGCAATTATTTTACTGAGAGAAGGTACCGTTTTGTCCTCTCATAATATCTATCTCACAGTGTTGATCTATAGTTCGTGAATCATACATGGAAAGTGACGACAAAAGAGGTCACTTTGATGCTTGTCTTGAGTGGCATCGACCAATCAAATTAGGAGACACGACATGTGATTTGGGACTCGATTCAAGTTGAATGACAGAACAGAGGTGGTGTTACTGGGCATACACACTTGTGGCCATTCAAAAGTAAAATTAGATAGGGAGAATTAGATTGGTTTAACATAAAATCATATAATAAATCTAAAATAAATATGAAAGATCAAATATAATATGTTATCTAATAAAAAATAATCATTGATTTTATGCAAAACAAGTTGAGTCATACAGACAACAATATACGAAGAAACTGTAAAGTTTTAGTCAAACTGAGCCCTCATGCTTGCACATATGGTCAATGAGAAGTATGTGAAACGGGGTAGGTGTGTGGCTGTCGAGCATCATCTGAAGAGCGTAGTACGAATCTTGATGCGATGAACGGCTGGGATCTACCGGGAGTAGGAAGCCAGGAAACCAAGGCCTATATCTGCGCTGCCCAAATCCACTCTGCGCATCGGCCCCTCGCTCTCTCCCTCCCCCCGTCCTCCTCCGCCGGCGTTCGCAGCTGGATCGCAGAGTAACTAGGCCCAGCTGTGCAAATCTAGGCGGGCGGCAGCTGCGATGACCGTCAGGCTACTGTCCATTGCGGCCCAGGTCACGGCGGCGGCCGCGGCAGTCTCCGCCGCGATGCTGCTGGCCGGCGTCGGCGTGCTGGTGGTGCTGCACGTGTGCACCGTGGGCAAGGCGTTCCGGAGGTGGTCCACGGCGACCTCGGCCCGGGATAGGCGCGGCGGCCCCAGCCACGGCCTGTCGCCCGACCGGCTTAAGCGGCTGCCCTGCTACGCGTTCGGGGCGGGGCGGGACGGCACCCTTGACTGCGCCGTCTGCCTGGAGAGCTTCCGGGCAGGCGACAGGTTGAGGCTGCTGCCGGCCTGCGGCCACAGCTTTCATGCGCAGTGCGTGGATCCTTGGCTGCTCACGGCGCCGGTCTGCCCCATCTGCCGGAGGCGCGCCGACGGGCGAAGCCCCGGCACAGCCTCTCCCAACGGTCCAACACATCAAGCTCATGTAAGATTCGATGTAGATCCTGTCAGTTAGATTCTGTAAGCTTTGCAAATGGAGCGCCGCCCAACTGCTGGCTCAGCACAAACGTAGTTGTAAGTACTGTTCTCTTAGCCTATCACTGCCTCTTCCTACCGAGCTTTAAACCACACATGATCATCATCATCAGTTGTTACCTCCCAGAAGAAGAAGATGAACAACAACCATTCTTATGGGAGGTGTTGAAGGATGATGTCAAACAAGAGGACAGTGATTTGTATTGAATCTTTTTGCGTCCAATTAAACCTTTTCTTCCTTGAAGAAATCAGCTTTGGACTATAAATGAGTACAGGCAATACATTCCGAAAGTAGATTACTCCTCTGATGTCTCTGTCTCAAGAAACTTTTAGTACTATTTTTGTTAGCCTTCAACACCCACATCTCTCTCTCTCTCTCTCTCTTTGCTTCTATTTTCTCTTGGTCTTTCTCTCTAGAAAAAACAGTAATATACTATTTTGGAATGAGATGAAAGGTTTTGGAGAGGGGTAGGCTACTTGAATCTTAATTGTTTTAATGATTTGATGTCCTTTGAGAGTGTTATGGTTGGGTCCGGGAAGGTAATGGAAGCTACCAAACCTCATTATTTGGTCATTTGGAATGATTCCAATTCGACTTGAGTATTTATTTTACTATTCACAGTTGTGTATAATCTAATTAATTAGGAATGATAATTATAGGATCATTGTCAGCTATAATTTCCCTGTTTATGGACCCAACACAAGCTACAATATTAAGCAACAATCTTCTTATCAAGCAAAGTACAGTTCATTTCATATTTATATAATAATTGCTATATATATTTTCTACTTCCATTATGATTCACTATCAACACTAAACAATTGACAAAGGTTGCAAGGAAGAAGCACAACTCAGACCTCCATGTAACAAACATGAATCATATTTTGGACCATCTTGATATAGTTGAGATATAAAAAGGCAGGTGATGTAGGTGTGTTCAAGATAATCACATTACATGTGTTGCACCCCAAATAAGATTTGTAGCAATTAGCACTTGAGATGCATAAGATACAACTAAAGTCAAGTCATGACCCATATGTTGTTCAATCACCATGTATCTCAATTTGTTTAATGTAGGGGGAGATATATCCCTCACCCCAACATGATGATGCAAAGTTGCTATTAGGATAATTAGGACAATGAGACATGCATCTCTTAGGATGATTATGATTGTGCTGTCTTATTGTGTTTTAATCTTCTATATTCAAGTTGTAATAGTGGAGATGAGATTTTGCTACCTGCTGAAGTCATGACCCATTGCTTGAAGCAATTGTTCAAGTTTGTTCATGCTGACCCAACAAGATGATGTAAAGTTGCTATTAAACTACATAATTTATGCATTTTAGAATGTTGACTTATGGGCAGGTCAAACTATTGTTGTAAATACATGCTCATTCAACAATTTATAAACTAATTATTGAAAAAATCATGCATGTCAAAGAAACATAAATAAAAGGTTAAGAAAAATTAATGTTAGTTTCCATCATAGAATATTTTTTACACAATTGTGGATGTTAAACCTCTTTTTATATAGTACACTGTTTTGGTGAATATTATTTCAAATATATGTTAGATATAATTGTTCTTTTTTTTATGAGAGAAATCTTTTCACCTGAGTTATCTTCTCTTTTACATGATTTGTATATATTCTTGGTCTTGAAATTTTAAATATATTTGCATTCTTGAAAAAAAAATTAACCTTGTGTAGGAGAGACTTCTGTCTTCTATTACCAATGTGAAACCTTGTGATGAATATAATTATAGATTGACAAAATTTGCTTTAGAAAAGAACCAACTCTAATAAGAACTTTGTGTCCTTAATATGCATTGATGTTGATAGGAAGTCACTGCAAGCATTTCCCCACTTTGAATCCAAACCTTGCACATTTCAAGAATAGTTAATGGCAGAGCCAAAATTGTTTCCTATCATGAAATTAAAACAGATAATTTCTAGCTAATTCTCTTTACAAGCAATGTGGCGGTGACAGATGATCCTGCAAGGCCATCCACAATTTGTATTGTCAAAATCAAATCATGGTCTATCCATTAGAGAGAGAGAGAGAAAAAGTGTGTCTTGTTGCAGCTCACCAATCAATGCCCAAGGCATTTAGGACCATCCAAAATGTTCACTTTTCCTATTGCAAAGGACATCTCAACAAACTTCATCTTGGTATGTGTTTCCACCCAAAACTATGTTGTACAAGACATCTCAATTATTGAGGCACTTCAAGTTATGGGACAACACTATGTTGTGGTTGAGTGCCTAACATTTGATGAGTACATAAAGTTGGATGTCTTTGGGCTCATTGTGGGATACTTGCTATCCAAAGGATTGTTGATTTATGGGAAGATTGTGATAGTAGGGTTAATCGAGATCAAACCTCATCATCATTTATTATAAATTGAATTAGATTCGATCAATGAAATTTTGTTGAGCTATGTTTAGATCAATTCAATTCTATTCCAATGAATTGATGAATTTTTTTTTTAAAGAGTAACAGATAAAAATAAATTTTAAATATTAAAATCGTCAAAATCTTTATGACCTATCAAAATCCATAGATTATAAGAGGATTGTGATAGTAGGGTTAGCCACGACTCAATCAAGATTAAATTTTGAACAAAGTTTCAAGACAAATAGTTTCACATAATATTATGCTCGAATATAAAGGCTTCTTTATGGCATACAGTTATCAAGAGAATCAATTTTTATAGTTCATCATTCATCTTTTTCGGATTACTAATTTGGATATTAAAGGAACTAGATCGAAAAATCTTTTTTGATCTCGATCTTTATACGAGTGATATATTAAGAGATCGTTATTTCTATCACAAACAATTTTGTATATATATGAGTTAGAACCACATCTTCTCATAACCAACCTTAACGATCCTTATTATAAATTAAATTAGATCCAATCAATAAATTCACGTCGAACCATGTTATTAGAAGTGATATTTTTTTTCTTTTTGTTAAAAGTAACCGATAAAGATAAGTTTTAAATCATAGAATCTTATTTATTTGATAGCTAAAATAATGGGTTCTCACAATCTTTTTGCCAACTTGCTTCATCATTTCGGAAATCTTGCCACTACTTTGTTCTTGCAATGAATCTTTACAACTTTTAGCTATCAAAAAAGAGTTTAAATATCAGTTTGATATCCATTTCAAAATATAAGAGGATATAAAAATAAAAATGAATTATAATGATGAAATCAAGTTGCATGGGTTATTGTGATCAAGCCATGGCTACAAGAGAATCTTAAGAAAGTTAAGAGTAAGTCCTACTCACTTGATCTAAATAGTTCAAGATTCTTTGGATCCAAGCCTATGGATTTAGGTTCAAGATGGCTTGTGTCCTACCTACTTCAATAACAAAAGGATACTAGTGAAATCATTTGAACCACTTGAAACTTGATTTAAAGGACAACACACTGTTCATTTGGTTGAGCAAAAATATATTTTATTGGAGGGGTTGGTGTTTGAGATTTTTTTTAGTTAAATATTAAGATCTCTTCTATACAATAAAAAAATATTAAAAAAAAACTTTGACATTGAAATTTTTATTTAAAAGAATTAGACTAGATTTTGATCCCATCCCATCCAACCTAATCTAATCAATGCCATATTGTTTTACAAGATTAAAATTTGATGAAATTTACCCAATTTCTTCAAATTAGGATTCTCGTCCTCTTATTTAATAACAATGTTTTTGGGATAATTGATATGACAATTGTTAGATGAGTTTTACTGAATTGTAAATTAGGATTCTCATCCTCTTATATAATAACTTAATTTTTTTGAGATAAATGGTAACACAATTGCCAAAAAAGATATCAATCCCACCAATTTAACTACTTTGATGGTAAGTTTAAAGTTTTCCTAAAAAGTAAAATATATAATTAATTATATGCTATGTGAAGAATGTAAAATATTTAAATAAATAATGATTAAAGTATTTTTATAATAACATAAATAAAGATGATATAAGCAAAAATAAAAAAATAAAAATGTGTCAATTATATGTCAACATGTTTATCATATATCACTCCTTTGATGTTGATGTGTCGGTCATATCATTAATCATCTATTATTATTATTATTATTATTATTATTTATTTTGTTATTTTAGGCTTTAGTTCGCTTTGGAGACAAAAGGTCAGAAGGGGTGGCTATCAGCGGTGGGGCCTACCAAGGCCGACCAATGGGCAGAGACAAATGAATCGGACCCTCTTTTGCTTTTCTCTCTTTATCTTCCACTAAAGAAAGAATTCCTACTTTGAAGGATGCTACGTTCTTAGCACGACTTGGATCTTTGTGATCATTTGCAATTCAAGATTGATGTCCAAACAAGTCTTTGAATAAGAAATTTACATTAGAGATTATAAACAAATAAAATACAAATAAAAATTATAGAGAAACCACTGAAAATAGTGGAGACTGTTAATCACATTATATTATAATATATAAAACATAAATATGCCATATAAAAAGACTCAAAAAGTTTGAAGATAACAAGTGAGATGCAGCACTATGTCTACTTTTCTAAAGAGATGCAAAGTCAAATATTATAGAACTTTATATTAAATTATTCTCATATAATGTTAGGGCCTACCTTTTGTCTTTTTCTTTTTACATCATTTTTCTTCCAAATATTATAATGATAATAATAATAATAATAGTTTCGATAAATCTAATTAGTCGGAAGTTCGATTTTTATTTTTATTTTTCGATGGATCAATCAAATTTGAATTACATAATTTAAAAGGTACCCTAATCGATAAATAATCTAAATTATAATTCAAAATCTACCTTCATTATTTGTTATTTATAAGATATATATATATATCCTAATTCAGTAGTTATTGAAGCCATAAAACCACTGCCTCAATCCAAATCGAAGATAACACAACAGTGTCTTCTCCATTATTCCCTCATCATTATCCACCATGATGATGAGCCAAAATGGAAGCTTTCTCTGAAGGAACAAAGCTTGTGTGGATGCCATGAACACAACAATCTCTTCTGAACCCCTCGCAATTGAAAACGTGGCCGCCCACATTGGCATCAACAACACATACATAAACATGATGTGACAAATCCTTATAAGTTCCCCTCACGCCTCTCGTAATGACCTCTCATCCACTTCTTTATGGTGATTTCTCATCCGCCATTTTTGGCCACCAAACTTTAGTTTGCTTTCCCTTTGCATGCCAAATGACGAGCCCACCCACCATATGGAATATTAAAACAAATATATATATATTTCTATAAGCTCGAATCCTAATTATTGATATCAAAATAAAATAATGAATGGCAGCATTCAGAGAGATGATCTGACAAGCACTCAGAATAGAAGAGGAACTCTACTAGTTGGTGACAACAAGCTCCCAACTCAAGCAATATCATCTCAGTCCCACTCTTACGCATCTCTATGTGTTTATAGGCAAAATGACAAGGTTCCAATCTCAAAATCCTGCACTGATATGAACTCCATTTCCATGATGAGGAGGTTCCCTTGATTCTTGGGACTTGATGGCCAGCAGTACTACTTCCTCCTGAATCTTGAGATTTTTTCTCCCATGATTTGATGTTCTGAATTGTACTCATGTTTAACACCATGATATTAATTGAGGAAATAATGCAAGATGAGATCTTATTTCAGCTAAAAAAGTGTGATGTTTCTTTCTTTTTTGTTTCCTTTTCTCTCTCTTGGCTTGGTTTGATTGTTGGGATCTGAACTCAGGCATATGAATCATCATCATCTCTTTTTTTATTCTCTCCTTCCTGTCTTCCACTGCAGCAGTCCCAACCTGACAGATGCCAATTGTCTGAATGAGATACTCCCATCTGCAGAATGGAAACTCTCAGTCTTCTCTCTCTCTCTCTCTCTTTCTCTCTCAGTTGAATCTTGAAACTGAAACCCCACACTCAATTTAATTATGCATATGAGCATTAAAAAAAAGCAGTTTTGAAACTCCTCTCTCTGTCTCTCTGTTTCTTCTTCTGTTGTCAAATATTCTACTGCTCTTTTTGCCTCACAACCTTGATCACATCACCTTCCTTGGTTCATCCCCCCACAACCATTACACCTTCCAATAAAAGCCACTTCTTCCCGTATCAGTTCCTTCGGAAAAATATTAGGAGAACACAGCAATCCAAGAGCCTCTCTCTTAAGCTTCGAGTGACGGAGAGAGGAGGAAGCATGTAGGATTTACGTTGTTGTTGATCACTTGACGATGGATATTGAGGGTGGCGGCTTCTCTAATCCTGTAAAGGTGACATCTTTACTGTGTTATCGTGGCTTTCTTGGTTCGCTTGCTCTGTGGCCTCACAGGGGGGGCGTTGTTGTCGCAGAGGAACTCATGGCGCACGGTGCTGTCATTGGCGTACCAGAGCCTGGGGGTTGTGTACGGTGACCTGAGCACCTCCCCGCTGTACGTGTACAAGAGCACCTTCGCCGAGGACATACAGCACTCGGAGACGAACGAGGAGATCTACGGGGTGCTCTCCTTCGTCTTCTGGACCCTCACGCTCGTCCCCCTCCTCAAGTACGTCTTCATCGTGCTCCGGGCCGACGACGACGGCGAGGGCGGCACCTTCGCGCTCTACTCGCTCCTCTGCCGCCACGCCCGCGTCGGGTTCCTCCCCAACGGGCAGCTGGCCGACGAGGAGATCTCCGCGTACAAGAAGACGGACCGCGGCGGCGGCGGCGGCGCTGGCTCGCCGTCGGGCGGCGTCGGAGCGGCTTCCAGGGTGAGAGTGATGCTGGAGAGGCACCAGGTGCTGCAGAAGATGCTCCTGATCCTTGCCCTGATTGGAACATGCATGGTCATCGGGGACGGCGTGCTTACGCCGGCGATTTCCGGTAGTCCCTCATCTTTGGCTTGGACTTTATTGCAGGTTGCTTGATGTGATTGAGCCTTTCCCTAATCGTCTAACTCTGAAATGGCAGTCTTCTCAGCGGTTTCAGGGCTTGAGCTTTCCATGGCCAGGGAACACCACAAATGTAAGGAAGCTTCTAAAACAAACACCAAACAAATTAAGCAATCTTTTTCTTTTATTGTGCATAAGAAATTGCTTGTGCTGGGAACATTCAATCTGCAGAGAGCTTCTGCAAGTGATTTGGGATCTCTCATGGTGATTGTTTAATTCTTCTGTATTAGGCCAGGGAACACCACAAATGTAAGGAAGCTTCTAAAACAAACACCAAACAAATTGAGCAATCTTTTTCTTTTATTGTGCATAAGAAAATGCTTGTGCCGGGAACATTCAATCTGCAGAGAGCTTCTGCAAGTGATTTGGGATCTCTCATGGTGATTGTTTAATTCTTCTGTATTAGGGGATAACAACTCATCTTGTAATCCTTCACACAAAGGCTTTATACTTGACATGATTCAACCTTTAGCCCCAATCTTCTGAATTAGGTGCCGAGCAGGACATGATTTTGTCTTGGCTGACACCACACTGGCATCTTTTTTAAAGCCGAGAAACTACTCGGCGATGCAAATAGTCAATTACTCTTTTTTTTTTTTTTGTGTTCTTATAAGATTACTTGCTTTGTTGATTTTTCATCTCATTATGAAGGTGATTTTCTGATTCGATCAACGGTTTGTCAATCTGCAGATGTAGAAGTCCCTATTGTGTGTCTCATATTAATCGGTTTGTTTGCTCTGCAACATTATGGGACACATCGAGTTGGATTCTTGTTTGCACCAGTTGTCATTATATGGCTTCTATGCATCAGTGTGATAGGTGTTTATAACATTTTCCATTGGAATCCACATGTTTATCAAGCACTCTCTCCATACTACATGTACAAATTCGTGAAGAAAACCCAAAGAGGAGGTTGGATGTCCTTGGGTGGGATCCTGTTATGCATAACAGGTAGCACAACAGCGACCGTTCTTTGTAATGTTCTTTGCATTTCTTCCATATGCCATAATCTAACATTCCCTTTGTTTTACTTTTTTTTTTTTCCCCTTTTTTCGCCGCTGGCAGGTTCTGAAGCCATGTATGCAGACTTGGGGCATTTCTCGCAGTTATCGATAAAGGTAAGACATAGCTGGAAAGAATCATGGAATCTCTATTTCTCGACTTTGGTATAGGATGTTTATCTGATGTATAGAGAGCTGATCTTAGCTTCACAGTGTGACCTTAGCACTGTGTCGTATACATTCGTCTTCTTGTTTGTTATTTTCTATTACCTTATAAAGACATGTTTGCTGAATCAAAATTTCATTTTTAAGATCAAATATTGCGTAATCTGATAACACTGAAGTGTGCAAAGGTTATATGTATGGATATTTTGAGCTGACTATCTCTCTAATCAATGATTCAAATTTGCAGATTGCTTTTACATCTGTGGTTTATCCATCATTGATCCTGGCATATATGGGACAAGCAGCTTATCTGTCCAAACACCATGTTATTGAAAACGAATATCGAATTGGGTTCTATGTCTCAGTACCAGGTAATTAATTTGCAGAGTTCATATATTTTCTTAGTGACAAATGTTTATGCTATATGGATGATGATGCTTTTCAGCATACTGACATGCTATACGCCTTTTTTTTTCTGTTTAGAGCAAATAAGGTGGCCTGTTTTGTGTATAGCTATACTTGCAGCGGTTGTGGGAAGCCAAGCCATTATTACCGGTACTTTCTCGATCATCAAGCAGTGTTCTGCTTTGGGCTGCTTTCCCAGAGTGAAGATTGTTCATACATCATCCAAATTTCATGGACAAATATACATCCCAGAGATCAACTGGATATTAATGATATTGTGCTTAGCCGTGACGATTGGTTTCAGAGACACAAAGCACATGGGTAATGCTGCAGGTAAAGAACAACTTTGAGCTTCCAAAGTGTAGATCCTTGTGCTAGAGTATCCTGATATATGCGCTTTAACGTGGAAGCTACATGATTGACACAAGTCATCTTTCGTCCTTGTAAAGAAAAGTCGGTTAAAACCGGTCTATGATTGCAGTATGTAATTTGAAATTTGATCCAAAATCCCTTTTCAAGAAAATAAAGGATTATCTTAGAAGAACCAGTAAAGATGATTCTTTCTCCATAGCTGCAGTCTTTCCACCCTTCTATCCTGCTCCTTGTATAGGTCCTTTCTTTATGTCTTCTCTGTTCCAACTTCTGCACCCTAGGGAACCACAGGATGAGAATTGCAATGAGTTTTAAATTTGAAACACCAACAGAACCATTGCCGGTCTAAAAAAATATGGAATTCTCTGCCCGGATTTGCTCGTGTAAGCCCTTGTGTAAGCTCTTCATCGGTTCAACTTCTGAACCCTAGGGAACTTCAGGATGAGAATTGGGATCAGTTCACACTTTGAATCACCAATGGAACTGTTTCTGGTGACTGAAAACACGGCATTTCTCCCCATATTTAGAACTCATGATTTGGCTTTTTTATTTGATGTTAAAAAGAATGACTTGTGAAGTCATCATTGTTGTCTCCTGTAGTATAATTGCTAAAACTGAGAATCCATGTAATTGACCACAAATTGTTGAGACTTGAAACTTCTTGTCATGTAGATAAGTAACCAAGCTTTAGCCAATTACTCTATGCTTCTGTCAGTTGCTTCTTCTCAATACATTATATTGGGTCGATATGTTGCCAAAATTTATTCCTCAGGTATCCTTAAGCTTTGTCATACCCAACTGAGCATATCATTAGAAGTTTGTGGTACATGATCCAAGAATTTGTTGAAATCCTTGAAAATATACTTTAAATAGACCTTTTTTCCTTACAGCTAAACCCTTCACAAGGAAACCATACTAAGGGAATTAAATATCGATCATCTTTCATTCCTGTGTACACCACATGTCTAAGTAACATAGTTCTAATCCTGCTTTAATTCTTTCTTGGAACAGGATTGGCCGTCATAACCGTAATGCTGGTGACAACCTGCTTGATGTCCCTGGTGATAGTTCTGTGTTGGCACAAGAGCATATTTCTAGCAGTATGCTTTATACTCTTCTTTGGAACCATTGAGGCACTCTATTTCTCAGCTTCCCTCATCAAGTTCTTGGAAGGAGCTTGGGTCCCCATTGCCTTTTCTTGTATCTTCATGATAATTATGTATGTATGGCACTACGGCACGCTCAAGAAGTATCAATTTGATGTTCAAAATAAGGTCTCCATCGAGTGGCTTCTCGGCCTCGGCCCTTCTCTTGGTATCGTGCGTGTTAGAGGCATCGGTCTGATACATACTGAGCTTGTGTCAGGAATCCCATCCATCTTCTCCCACTTCATCACAAATCTCCCTGCATTCCACCAGGTCAGCTATTTCAGTATTTTTGCACTCTTCTTAGATTGACGATACTCGTACCATTCGACTTAAATTTGTTTTGGCAATATGCGACTCTTCCTAGATATCGTTTCATGTATAACTTGTAAGCAAATGCACAAGTCTAAATGCATGGCATAATTCATCAGGTGCTCATCTTCCTCTGCATCAAGTCCATCCCTGTGCCACACGTTCATCCAGAGGAGCGGTTCCTTGTAGGCAGAATTGGGCCCAAGGAGTACAGGCTTTATCGGTGCATTGTTCGGTACGGCTACCGTGATGTGCAGAAGGATGACTTGGAGTTTGAGAAGGACATTGTTTGCAGCATTGCGGAGTTCATCCGCTCAGGGACGTCGGGGCCAAACGGTGCTGCAGTAGAATCTGAAAAGGATGATGCGAGGATGACCGTCGTCGGAGCTGGAATTCGGTTGTGTGAAGTGGGTGACGATCCAGGGGAGGCAGCAGGTCCTTCAAGTTCGACCGAGATACAATCACCGATCAGAGCGAGAAAGAAGGTGAGGTTTGTGCTGCCCACAAGCCCACGGATGAATGCCAGCACGAGGGAGGAGCTACAGGAGCTGATGGAGGCACGGGAAGCCGGCATGGCATTCATCCTCGGGCATTCCTATGTGAGGGCGAAGAGCGGGTCGGGATTCGTCAGGCGGCTCGCCATCAACTACGGCTATGACTTCCTGAGGAGGAACAGCAGGGGTCCGGCGTATGCAGTGAACATCCCCTATGCATCTACTTTGGAGGTGGGGATGATTTACTATGTTTGAACTGTGAGTTCTAAAACGATAGATTCTTGTATATCTTCTTCCTCACTAGAATGTACATTAAAAGCTACAAATCTATAGATTGAGCTGCTTTTTCCGGCTGCCCAAAGCATCAAATGACCTACTGAGATGCGAAAATGAATCATCATCATGAAAGCATATGAGCTAATTAAGAAAATTTTGGTGGGATGAAAATGTAAAAAAAAAAAAAGAAAGTAGAGAGCTGACATTTTGTCTATTGCATCTTCCTCTTCCTTATGAGTTCCATCTAATATGATGCAAATATTTCCAATATATTCTTCTTGCACCAGAATTTACCTCTTTTTCATACACAAGAAACTATTGATTGACTGATTCATGCAATCATCTCTCAATGAAGTAAACTCATGAATAATTTCTTTTAGTGTTCATAATTTCAATTTTCATTGCAAGGGGGAAATGATTGCAGCAATTCAAAAAAATTCAAGCTCATCACTTCCCATTGTGAACCCCGACAACCACGGGACACCGCCTCGCTTGTCTCCGCAGGCTACACGTTATGGCATCCTCCGTGCAGCGGGGCCCGGCACTTTGTTGTGGTCTAGCTCCGAGTGTAGAAAGCTGTACCGTGTCTGGTCCAACAACCGAGCGATGCACTTCTCGCGCCCGTTTTCTGTCCGACGGCACCGAGCCGACGCCTCGGAGCTCTCCGCAGGCGACACGTTTGCCGTCTCGCGACAGGCAAGTTGAAGCGGGGCCCGTCGGTATTGTGGTGGGCTCCGAGGGAAAAGGCTGTACTCCGTTGTGGATCTTTTAGCCGAGCATGCGACCCTCTCAGTAAGCGAAGGCCCAACCAAACGGCGGGGACAAAAGCGTAAATACGAGTTGTTTCTGCCTATTCCTCGTCATAACAGACACAGCTGAAAGGGGGAGGAAACGGAAAGAGAAGGGGAAAAAAAACCCGCAGCCGAACAAAACCCGCTCCTTTCCGCCTCCTCCCCTTCTCTCTCGCTCTATCTAACACTTCCCTTCCGCCCCCCTCTCTCAACCGCCACCCACCGCCGATGGCTGACGACGCCGAGGTACCCTCCCATGAGCCGAATCATGGGAAAAAGAACCCACTTTTCTTTGTTCGATCCTGCCTTTCATTTTCTACCGCTAATCTTCGTGATGCGATTTCTTTTTCGATGTTTGGTTGTTCTGCGATGATTTTGCTTATGCGGTGTTGTGTGTGGTTGATGGGGGAATTTTCCAGAGAATGGCAGCGCTGAAGAGGGCGTACGCGGACATTATCTTGAACACCGCGAAGGAGTCGGCGGCTCGGATTCTGGCTTCGGAGGGGAAGGTGCTCCAGCTACAGCGAAGCCTGTCACTCACCAAGGAAGATTCACTGGCCATGCTTCTCCGATTGAAGGCGATCATGGACTCCAAGGTGATGGTTCTAGCTTCTCCTATTTCACACTCCTAACTTCGGTCGCTATGTTTGGGGTTTCACTTCTTGATACTCAATATCGGCCTTGATGCGCTTGTTTGTCAAGATGAGCTACCAAATTTTGGTCATTAGGGTCTGGCTGCGGCGTCAGAGGGTGTGTATTTTTTTCTCTTTCCCCCTCCCTGTTAAAGTCTTGGTCTTCCTGATTGGTCGTTGGAAAGGATGCTAGGATGATGCTCTTGTTATGGGTGCATGATCTAATTTATCTTCAACTCTGAATTTTAGCAAGATGCTTCACAATTTGTCTTCTTTGTTAAGTTTGCTTTTTTCCTATGTCCCTGGAGTCTCTACCTAATGCAAATCTTGCAGTCTTAGTCATCGCAACCAAGATGATGCTCTAAGAGTTTATTTTGCCATATTTTTTTTGTATGCATACAGTTTTGGCTTGCATGTTAAAGTTGAAGCTGTTTTTACATGTTGCTAGTTTTTGGTGCTTTTTTTCCTTCATAACCATGCATTTCTACTGTAAACTATATGGAGCTATATGAAGGTTATAATTACAATGAGCATGTTCTCTTTCCTCAGAGGCATTGTCTCTAATGCTATTTATTGTTTAAAGTGCTTAGTAACTAATTGTTGTATATGTCTTTGATACCCTATTGTTTTCTGCAACAACCTAGCTTGTGTTCTTTTTTTGATGCCAACGAATAATTATTAGGCACAATGGAGTTTTTCTGATTGACTTAATTTGAAGTATAATGTATATCTTATTCACATACTCTACAAAGACAATTAGCAATCCAACTTTTGCAGTATCCACAACCACAATTACATGGAGTATATGTTGAAATGCTGAATAAAGCAAACATCAACTCGAGGATCTATTATCAATATTATTCTCATTTCTGTTTTATCTGAAAATGAAATTTAAGGTGCAATCCATTTTGTTTGTGTGACTAAGCAATTATTTGGCACTCTAAGAAGTTATCTGATCATTCATAGGATGCACTAATAAGAATATCGGAAGGTTATATCTTCTGTAATTGTTGTGATTGTGTCTTTTATCTTTTTCAATGCTGTTTCACCTTAAATCCTAACAAAGAAGTACCCACTCTCACACAATTAAGGTATCTTACTGATTATTTCTCCTTTGAAACAAGGAATCTGCCACATTGAATTAACCTCCATATATTTGAGATGGTCATCCAAACCAGTGAGAGGAGAGTCCATAAGATAAGAAATAGGCGTCGAGTGTGATCTTGTCATCATAGAAGACTTAAAACAAGTTTAACTTAATCTTTGTTCTTCTTTGGAGTTCCGTGCAAATTCTTTTTCATGGTTCTTTGCTCTACTTATTGCCTGTTATAAATTTTTTAACCCGCATTATGTGACATACAAAATTAAGCACATTCCCATTATGTGACATACAAAATTTTTTAAACCAGTGAGAGGATTGTCCTGTTGAATTAGATGAATGAGTTTCTTTAACTATGTGGTAATTTTGTTTTGGTTAACTGTTTTTCCCCTCCTTGTATTAATAGTTTTATTTGTTCGGTTCCCTGAAATAAGACAACAACAGGGCAAGATTGGAGCACTAAACAAAATAAGAGAACTAGAGCACAATGGTCATGAGGTAAAATTCAGTGGAAGAAAGTACAGAGGTATAGCAGCAGGACAATAAAAGAAAATTTGGTTAAAATGGTTGCAGCAAGAAGACATCATGACATATGACATAGTTTGGTCTAGCTCAGCAGAAAAGATGAATTGATTGGGTCGGACTCATAACTAGTTGTCAAATGTTATACTAATGTGGTTAAGCTAAGCAAGAAAAGTACACAAACATTCTAGAAAAATGACATCCTCAAGCCCTCGACATTCATATCAGATGTATCTACCTGCATAGAAGTTAATATTATCTATTTTATGCCTCACAAACAAAGAATAAATGATGAGCATCCTTACTAGATGTTTGCTACATGGTTTGTTTTATTTATTCATGGAAGATACAACTAAATTATCTAAGCATCATTTTATTCAGTTTTTAGTAGTTATTAGTCACGTGCATTTTGGTTTTCTTCTCTAAGCCAAGGATGGAATTTTCATTTCTGATTATTCTTACAAATTAATTGATATTAGTTATCTTTACAAGCGCAAAAAGTATTTTTAAGTAATTTCCCAGATGCATTATGTGTACTCATTTTATTTGCCAATCGTCAGGAAATTGCTACTTCATATAAAGAGAAGTTAGTTTTTGGCTCAAATTTACCACATTGAGAGCAGACTATCTCATTTCTACTTCTCATATGTCTAGGATAAATCAAGAGTCATTTAGCTTTTATCAGATTTAATCTTTTCCATCTTGACTCAAGCTTGAATCTCCATCATGATTAAATTTCAGATATTGTGCTGACATAGTCTTGTTAAAGTGATACAGTTCATCAATTGTTGAACTTTCATGGAATCCAAGATTGAACTTTATCCTTTTGTGGAATCTAAGGTAGAACTATGATTCTAAATTTGACTTTATGGGCTTCATGCTGTTATGCTTCTTAAGTTCAGGTTATAATAATCAAAGCAGAGTCACTTACTCCAAATTTGTCTTTCACCTTAATCCTCAAGTTTTATAGCCATTGCCTTTAGTTGAAAATGGTTGCTGGCTCATTTGTCTTTTCAGGAAGCATACTGATGATACAGATATGAGCATATATTTGCAGGCCCTCAGCCCTTGCCAATGTATATCCTACCATCTAAACTTGCCTTGAAATGTAGTCAGACTTGGTTTGACTTGGTCCATTTCCAACTTAGATCAGCTCACTTTGACTCAGTTGAGTTAGGATTTGCCCTTGTAGAAGGAAGAAGAGTTGGTCAGAGGTATATGAGTATACCCACTAGTCAATAATTAATTCATATTTTTATACTCATTTTTTGACTGAAAATAAATTTTATCTTTTTGTTGCTGGTCCTTTTTAAGTTTGATTTTTTGTAGATTGCTAAATACTTTTTTCCTCTTTCTTTAAGTAGGCTTTGAAACATTTCACTGACAAAGATAGTTGGCTTTACAGATTCATGAATCTGAAAAGGCAAATTTATCTCAGGTAGGGAAGATTCAAGAACTCGAAGCTCAACTTAGTGAAGCAAAGGTTACAATTGATTGTCTTAGATCTGAACTGAAGAGATTGAACTCTGAATTGGACCATAAGAGGGATATTCAAGCTGAGTTTCTAAATGGGAAAAGCACAGTTCACAATACCCCTTCTGAGAAATATAACGGTCAGGAAAGCATGCACAACTCTGGCTCATCCCTGCACTCTCCAAGTGGAGCTATAAGTGTCCTTAATTCAGACTGCTGCTTTAGCAAAGGTGCAACAGAAGATGAACCCTTGAACAATTTGATTTCATCAGATACTTATGCTGTCAAACCTGACTTGACATCTATAATACTGAGCAACAAAGAGCCAGAGCTTTGTCGAAGTGGATATACCCAGAGGATACATGCTTTTGAATGGAATCCAGTGACTGGCAAAGAACTCACTTCACAAATGCATGACCAAGTCTCAGATATAAAGAGTGAAACATTGATGTGTGAGAACGAAAAATCTGAAAAGTCTGACACCAAAGATTTTGCTATGAAAGAGAAAATAGTATGTCATAGGAAACAAAAAGTTCATTGTCAGAATCATGTTATCAAGTCGACAGAATGTAGTACCTATCATGACATGCAACACTATCGATCTCTGGACACTAAACATATAAAGGTTTCTACACTAGGCCCCGACAAGGTTTCAAATAGTAAAGGTAAGATAATGTGTGAGAATGAAAAAGCTGAAAGACCCTGGACCAAAGACTTTGTCATGGTAGAAAAATTAGTAAGAAGACGAAAGATGCGGCGCCGAAGACGCGTTATGAGGCCCACAAAACGTGTTATTTATCATGACAAGCAACATTATGCCTCACTGGATCCTACTCATTCCAAGGTTGGACAAACTGATGTGGATATATCTGCTGATAATGCACACTGGACTGGCGGTGAAGTGCCTCCAAAGACACTGAATTCTTGTTCACCTCAGGTGTCTGGACAAGATCAGGAAACAACAAAAAGTCAAAGGACTAAGTTGAACAAAAATTTCAGCAACAAAAGCTCAGAACTTTTAAATGGCAATAAAATAATGACCAGGAGAACTGTTCTAAGACAAAGTAATACATACAGTACTGTCAGTGAAGTGCCTCCGAGGACACTGAATTCTTGCTCACCTCAGGCGTCTGATAAAGATCAGGAAACAACAAGAAGTCAAAGGACTAAGTTGAACAATTTTTTCAGCAATAATAGCTCAGGGCTTTCAAATGACAATAGAATAATGACCAGGAGCAATGTTCTAAAACAATGTAGTGCACACGGCACTGGCAGTGAAGTGCATCCAAAGACACTGAAATTTTGTTCATCCCAGGTGTCTGGAGAAGATCAGGGAACAGAAAGTCAAAGGAATAAGTTGAACAAGATTTTCAGCAATAAGAACTCAGGACTTTTAAATGGCAATAGAATAACAACCAGGAGAACTGTCCTAAAACAATGTAATGCTTCTCGTGAAGATCATATTGATAGAATCCATACTTCTAACAATGGAACTTGTCCGGAAAATAGTATGAAGGAACCATTTGCAGCAAGTACAGGTGAGATGATTAATGATGCTCTTTCAGATGAATATGTTAAAAATGACACGGAGCTAGAGGAGAAAATGTCAACAAAACCAGATCATATACCAGCAGAGGAATTGGATAATTCTGTTACAAAAGAAAATAATGAGACAATTAATGAACCACACTATGATTATAGGGATGAGCTTAGCGGGCATTGTGGACGTGCTACTGAAGTTGGAGGTGACAAAATCCTCAAATATACCTTTCAGAGGAAGCGAAAGAGGGGATCTTTGGATGGCAAAGTGGAACCTACATCTATAACGGAAAACATATCTAAGCGAAAAGTGGGCAAAGATGACTCAGAGCTGGAGCCTCAGGAATCTAGCATAGTTGTGGAATCATGCAGGCCGGAGCCTCAGAAATCTAGTTTAGTTGTCGAATCATCCAGAGACAGTAGGAGGCTGGCACAGGTTGCTCGACAGGTTAGTGATGTTGCCTTCTCCTTATTTCACAAATCCAGTATCTACATGCATAACATGAATTTTTAATGTTTGGAAACTATGCAGCTGGAATTATGACATCAGTTATCTTTGATAGACCATGTATTGGATTTGAACCTATTAGGTTGCCAGTAGATGGATGTAGCTTTTCTTGTTGGCTATGTCCTCACTGATACATGGAACTTATGGTGGTCTTGATATGAATCTTGATCTTTACTGCTTTGTCGATTATTTGCTTAATTATGAGAGTCTGGAGTTGCTTGGTTCTGCAATTGTCATGATCACAACTGCTTTAATATGTGTCTCTGTTTCTAGAGGCCCTTGTATTACAGCTTGAAGATGAGCTGATTATTACGTTCAAATAAGGACTCAGGTTAATATGGCCGCCGTATTGGTACAGTTTTTTGAATGACATGCTGCTCAAGCAGAGACAAAATGACTGCAAAATGATAACTGGCGATTCCAGTTTTCCTTATCCAGTATCTTGTCATAATAAGTGTGCTTAGTGTGTAGTCTTGCAGCAGGGCTTTATCTTCAATTTTGTGCTAGGTCTGTTGCCCACTTTACTGCAATGCCCATATAAACATAATTCCTGTGTATCAACAGAATGATAACTTTTTGTGTTTACCCAGTTTTCCTATTTTTCCTTGATGTCATACGCTCATAGGCTAGTAACTCAAGGTGAATCCATTGTATCTCTTGTTGGGAGTCAGAGATGAATGGGCCTCTGGATGACTTTTTCTGTAATCTATTTGCAATGACGTAAAAAGGTTTCTGTTTTGCTATCAAAATAAGGAAAAACCAGAATTATAAACTCCATTAGTGTTACCATATGAGAGACTGCTTTGGGAAGTACTAGTGGATTGCAAATTATGTCTTAAAATGTCATGAGCTTAATATTCTACTTTTTTGTGTTTTCAGCTCATTTCCTTGTCTGAGAGGAGATGGTGGTAGAGGTACTGTTATTTGCCAGATGAAGTGCATTTCTGCGCACTACAGGAAGGTCTAAGCTGCAGTTTTCTTTTCAACACTACTTTGTTAGGGGCCCAACTTGTTCCACATTTGAAAGCAACAAGTATGCATCATTTTCCCACCATGTTGGGAGCTGCAAGAGAAACACAAAACACAGGAACTGCAGCAAACTGGAGGATAAGAGAAGATGACAGTGCGATATATAGTTCATGTTCTATCATGACAATTTCAGGAAAGTTCCACCCTTGTTGTTTCTTTTTTTGGCTCTTTATGATGTACCATCTTTCGCTATGAGATATGATATTAATCTTGTCTATGCTTTCTTAGTGTTCCTTTCGGCACATATTGTATCGATGAAACCTTCAAGCGACAAGTTTCATCAAATTGGTTAAAGATCAACCTGAATCCAATTATTATCCTGGACTTTTTTGGTTTCTTGATATTGTCCTGAAATTTTCAGTTGCAAATTCAGATAACCTGCAAAAATTGTTGTCCAGTCTGAACATTTGCAGAAAAAATAAATAAATGCAATCCTGCACATTCTACCTTTTTGTGATGCCCATTCCTCCTATTAAATTGGCAGATTTACATCTCTGTATTTGGAGAACCAAGTGTTTTGTTTCAATGGGTACATGGTCCCTTTTCCATTACCTTGCTTTACAACAGCTCATTGTTATGATTCATAGGTGTGACTTGCATGTATGTGTAATATGGGAGGATACAAAAATATCATAGTATAGATAGAAAATTCTTTTGTTTATAAAGGTAAAGATTCGACAATTTCTTCCAAAAAGAGTATAGTTTAGCAGCTACAGTTGCTAGCCGGTAAACCCTATCAGAATCCGGACCCGTTAACATGATCCTTAATTTAGATCAGCAAGGCAATTGGATCGAGTTAAATATCGTAAACGAAACAGTGAACTAAAAATTGACACATGTTCATTGTCGGTCGGGTTAAAATTAGCATCAGTAAGCTACCGTTGCTTATCGGATTCGCTTTTGGTTTCTATCAACCCGTGACAAGTCCAACTTCAAACAAATTTACGATCGGCGAGCCACGGGAGGAGGACAAATGGAGAGAAGGTGAGAGGAGAAAGACGATTTGGTCGTCAATCTAAGCCTTGATACCGAACCAATTGTAGGCGATGAGTGCATGGAGGAGGACGACGCGAGCATCATATATCCTGAAGATGGCATAGTGAGGTTTGAGAATATGATACCGTAGCGAGTGCTAGGTTGTACAACTGCAACGAGAGACATGAGGAGGATGACCTTAGTGGCGAGAAGGGGCCACACTTTCGCTCTGTCAGGAGCCAAGTGGGATGACGACCATGCCCTGTGCATTCTAGTGACGTAACGAGAGGTGAACTAGGTGGTAGAGCATCCCAACAATGTTGAAATTATCTTTTTGTTCATTATTTTCATATCGTTTTAGTATGTGATGTCACATATTATGTTTTTCGTTAATGTGACGACGGTAGAATAAATGTAACTATTTATTTTATTTTCAGAATTATATGGATCCTAAAATAAATTTTTTAAGTACAAAGATTACATTGCTAATAGAATTCAAGTACAAGAGGTAATATATAATTAGCTATTAGATGATATAAAAGATTAGATAATGTAAGTATAAAAATTATAATATACTACTGTTAATGTAATTAAGAGAGTCATTCCCATCAAAGTTATTTGTTAAGAAATTTTACCATAATTAAAATTTGTTTTTATTGGTTGATAACCATCATCAAAATCTAATTTAATTTATAATATATCTTACCTAATTAGATAGTGATACATAATATAATATTCTTCTGCTTTGCCCATTAATTGATAAGATATTAAAAAAATATAATTTAAATAAATAAAATAAAATTTATTTGAAAATAAATTTACCTAGTTATATTATGAAAAAATTTGAAAAGCATTTTATACATAGCCATGAATTTTAAAATAAGTTAATAAGTCTAATAAGCATAATAATACCATGTTAAGTCCAACTTCAAATGCGAGTTATAATAGTTGTATGTCATCAATATCATACTCATTTTATGTATTACAATACTAATAGTCTCTTCTAATGTAGTCCATAATGACCTCTACAATTTATCTTGTCAAGATAATCATATTATTATATTCAACTATAATATGTATAAACATAAATATAAATAAGATAGTAAAAGTAAATAACTTTAATTAAGTAAAAAATTAATGATAGCATTTACCTAAACATGCATCATTATATCTTTTATGGCTTGCACATAAGCCACGTTCTAATAATATGTTCTTTATATATTTTATACTATAAAGTTTTAGTAAATGGATTAACAATCATGAAGTCGATGCTTAAGTTCTCGATTGATACTTATTATTTCTGGATTCTTTCTCTAACTACCAAGTACTTTATCTTGATGTGCTTAAAATCATTAGAGTACTTATCTTTTTAGAGAAGAAAAATATTATGATGTTACTATAAAATATCTTCAATAATCCGATAATTGAGTCAACCATACCAAATCCTAAGATAAAATCTCACAGTCATAAAACTTGATTTGTGGCCTCAAAGCATGCCAAAAATTTAACTTTAATTGTTGATGATATAATAAATAATTATTTTATATTTTTTCAAAAAATTATGCCTCTAATTAACATGAATATAAATCTTGAAGTGGACTTACAGTCAAGGTAATTTATAAAATCAATATTTGAATATCCTATCACTTCAATCTGATATGATCTTCTATATATGAGCGTATAATATTTCATCTATTATATATATCTCGTTATTTTTTTGATAGCTTTTCAAAATTTCATTCGGATTGCTCTAGTATCAAAATTAATATCTAGTCTTGTATGAGTTTGAGTATATAATATATACTTACAATTACGTATATATAAAGAATATTCTTCATTTGATTTTTTTCTAAGTCATTTTTTTGGACATTGGCTTTGATTAGATTTTTCATCTCTAGTAATAAATGTATCATTAGCTGAATATAGCTAAATACTAAATCTTTCTATGACTTGATCAATATATCATTTATGAGATAGTCATAATAATTCTTGAGATCTATTCCTTAATATCTCAATATCAATAACATATGTTGTTTTATTCATATAAATCATCTTAAAATATTTGGTGAGAAACATCTTGATATTGTGTAATAAATCAAGATCATTGCTAGTAAGGAAAATTTCATCCATATATAAGACCAATATAATAAACTTGCTCCTACTAACCTTCAGATATATACACTAATTAACAATATATTTTTAAATTCAAAGAAATTAATAGTATCATAAAATATTATATATCATTATTTAAAAGCTTGTTTAAGGCCATAAATAGATTTTTTAAGTTTGTAAGCTCAACTTTCTTTTTGTTTTCTATGAATCTTTTAAATTATTCCATATAGATTTTCTCATCTATATCCCCATTCAAAAATATTGTTTTTACATCAATGTGATATAATTCAATATCATAATGAGCTACTAACATCGTGACGATCCTTAATAAATTCCTTTTAGATATCAAAGAAAATATCTCATTATAGTCGATGTGTTCTTTCTAAGAAAAACTTTTGATAACAAGTCTGACTTTATATGATATGGTTCGTTGAATCACATTTTATCTTAAAGACCTATTTGTAATAGACTCTTTTACTATTATTGGACAATTCAACGAGTTTCTAAACACCATTCTAGTTTATCAATTTTAACTTTTCTTTTATCGCATCATACTACTTTTCAAAATCATTATTTTCCATGACTTATGAAAATGATAAGAAAACTCTTTTTATCCCTGTGTCATAATCTGATTCTTATATATATATATATATATATATATATATATATATATATATATATATATATATTACATAATCATAAAAAATGATAGTCTCTTTTTCCTCTGAAATCTTTTTAAAATTATTGGTTGCGGTTATTCTACAAGACCATTAGAGATGACATCAACATTATGTGAAAGTTTATTAATATTATTTTATTATTTACTCTCATCAATTCTCTCAACAATTTGAGAAACATCGATCTCTTGAATATAAGATGATAAAGGAGTATTAACCTATATCTCATCGATATCAAAATTAATTTTTTAATATTTTTCTCTCCCACTGATGTCGTCATTTTTTAGGAATCTTATATTACTAGGTTCTACTATCCTCGTACTATGATTAGGTTAATAAAATATATATCCCTTGGATTTTTTTGGATAATCAATAAAATATCCAAAAATAGTTTTCAGATCCAATTTTTTTTTTCATATGGATTGAAGACTCTTAATTCTACATGATACCCCTAAATATATGAATATCTCATATTGGGTTTTCTACCAATTTATAACTTAAGTAGAGTTGATAGAACTGACTTATTAAGAACCATATTTAAAATATATATAGCTCTTTTAAGAGCTTCACCTCTTAAGTATAAAGGAGTAGCTCATCATACTTCTAATCATATTCAGAAGAGTACGATTTCATCTTTTAGCAACATCATTCTACCATGGTACACTTGGTAAGGCAAACTAAATACAAATATCTAATTTTTCAAAGAATCTAGTAAATGGATCAATATTCTGATTGGATTCATCTTATTTGTCATAAAATTCATAACCCTTGTCAGATATGATAATTTTGACTTTTCTATATAATTGTTTATTGACCTTATTTATGTACACTTCAAGAGTATCAATAGCTTGAGACTTTTCATATATTAGATACACATGGTCATATTTCTCCACTGAAAGAGGGAATATAGAATGGTCCTTAGATATTAGCATGAATAATCTCAAGGAGTTCATTACTTCTTATGGTATTTTTTTTTGTATACTATGTCTACTTTCTATATAATCTATGCAAATATCAAAATTAATAATGTCTAAATCTTTCAAAATATTATCCTTCAGTAATCTTTTAATTCTTTCCTTGGAGATGTGTCCTAAACGTTTATGCAACAATATAAAAGATCTTTTATTATTAAAATTATGTTTAATTCTAACATTTTATTACAGGATCACTAATATCATTATAAACTTAAGATCCAAATTAATTCTATATAAATCATCACACAAAATTCTAAAACCAACCTTTATTAAATCAAAACAAAATTGAGATTACTATTACCAAAAAAAAGATAATATCTTAATTCATCAATTCTAGATAGAGAAACTAATTTTTTAAAAATAGTAGGAATATAATATATGTCAGCAAGATCCATTAAATGATTTGTCTCTATATGTAACTGATAAGTTCTTATTGATATCACTTTCGTTTTGAAATAATTTCTCATAATGATAAATCTTTCACATTCTTTTGATTTCTAAGTTGAAAGAAATGCTTGTATATTATTGGTAATATGAGTTGAAGCACCGAAATCAATCAACTAAGTATTAGAAGAAACTTTTATAATGTTTAATTCAAAATATATAAAGGTCAAATTTTTATCTTTTCTTTTCAAACCAAGTCTTGCATTTAATGCAATCCCTTTTTATATGTATTTTTTGCTATAAAAGAAGTAGTTTACTGTAATGACTTTCTTTTTATTAGTCTATTTAATAATTTTAAACTCAAAAAATTATTTGATATATGACACTTTAATCTTCTTTTTTTGTTACCAGATTTTTCCTATCTTAATCTTAATTCTTCTTGAACATATATACTAGTCGGCTCATTTAGTCTCACTTATCCTTATTTATATTATAGTGAATCTTAAATAGGTCAAGCTAAAGAGGAAAAGAATTAAGAATGAATTGTATAAGAAAAAACTTGTGAACAGTCATATCTAATGCTTCAAGTTTTCTACTCTTGTCAACTATGTTGAATCTCGTATTTTGATGATAAAACTAATTAATAATTATATTTATGTTTTAATCTGTGTTTTGAGTGATGCAGGATACTTCAATGAGGATGAGACAATTAAAGCAGAAAAAATCATGTTGCCGGAGGAACATGTTAGAAGATTGGACGTCGGGCCGGTGGATTGATCGACATATCGACAGAAGGCTTCGGGCCGTGGATTCGGGCATCGGGCCAAGAAGAGCGAATATTGCACCAAGAATATCAGAGTTGCGGAGTCAACTGGCCGATTGAGCAATAGGTCGCAGGAGAGGACGATGCGCTGAAGAATTAGACAAAGCGTCGAGGGACCAATGACATACCGGACAACTTGATTAATGCTTAGTATTAATTGTTTAGATCGAAGTTTGTTTTACATGTGCAGGATTAACTATGATGGAAGTAAGACATGCAGTAGGAGTTGCGCCGGAGTCAAGACCATGATCACGTTGGGGGTTCGAGAATTCGACGGAAGTCCGGACGGTCGTCGGAGGTTCTACGGGAACAAATCCGATAAGTCTAGGAGCTTGCCAAAGAAGCTCGTTGGAACTCACCAAGTAGATCGTCGCAAGTCTAGGAGTTTGCCGGAAGTCCGTCGGAGCATCGCCGAGGGTTCGTCGGATGTTCGTCGGAAGTTCGCCGAAAGTTCACCGGAAGAAGCGATTGACGCACCGGAGCAAGTTGCAGTAAATGTCTTAAGAAATATCATAGTTAGCATGTAGATTAAGCTAGGAATGGGAGGTGATCCCATTAACTTAATCTGGGGGCAATTGGGCCCTTGACAGACCCAAATTGGGCCAAATGGATCAGCCCATTCGGATCCAGATTTCTTAACCAGCGGTGGCACCGCCCACGAGCTCAGGAAAGCTAGGCGGTGCAAGCTCAGTCTCCAAGCGAGACTGGGCAGTGGTACCGCCCCTGTCAGGCGGTGATACCGCTTGAGCTCGGTCTCCAAGCGGTAGTATCGCCCAATTATGGCGATAGTACTGCCAGGACCCCAGAAATTTGGGAAATGATTATTTTGAGCTCCAAATTCAAACCAGTCTTAGGCCTATATAAACCCCACCCTTTCCTGCATGAAAGGGCATTGAAAATCCAATCTTACTCTGTGATTTTTAGAGCTCAAAAGTGTTGTATAAGCTAAAAGTTCTCCTTCCTCTTTTCTTCCAAGTTTTGATCATTCAAGAGAGGAGTGAAAATTCTGTAAGGGTTGTCTCCTGAGCTCGTTAAAAGGAGTGAAACTGTAAAAGGGTGGTTGGCCTTCGCCTATTAAAGGAAGGCCTCTAGCAGACGTCGGTGACCTCATCGGAGGAGGAAGCCAAAAGTGGATGTAGGTCAAGATTGACCGAACCACTCTAAATCTCAGTTTGCATTTACATTCTGTTCTCTATCTTAACTGCAAACTGCCTCCATAGCTTACTTTAACTACACTTCTCCTAATCTTAAGTTAAAGTAATTTTCGAATTGGCTTTCTTATCGAAATCGTTTTTATCGTACGAACGCAGTTTTAATCGTTGAAAGTTTTCCGCTGCACTAATTGACCACCCCACCCCTCTCTCTTAGTGCTCTTAATCCTAACAAACTATATTGAGGAAGTGATCCTAAATCCATGGAGTGTTAACATATTAAGTCATAGTAAGTTACTTCATTAATGTGTCTACCAATGACTTATCAACATATTTAAATCTATCTTTAATATCCCTTAAATATTTTTATGCACTAGTTACAATTGATAATGAAGTCTTTATATTATTTATCATTATCATTCTTATAAATATTAAACTGAGCATATTAAATCTTTTCCAAGCATTCATTTCATTAATTTATTTTGTAGTATTTCCATTAGTCAAGTTTGTGAGTCTTTTAATAAGCAATACTAAGTTAAAATACAATATACCCAATCTGAACTATATATGCTTTAATAATTTTAAATAATTTAAACTAGAAAGTATATAGACACTAGAAGCATGAGAGTGTACCATTATAAAATATAAAATAATATTAATGCTTTGAGTTTCTAAGATATGATGAACTATTAATTTTATCAAATTTCATCTTTAAATAAAATATTGACATATATAGTATTCACTCAAAATTATCTATGGAGGATTGATACTATCCTTATAGAATAATATTGTTACTTTTAGGTATACGACCCCAAACTATAAGAATATCTAAAACAATATCATCATATCCCATCACATAATTATTCGAAATAGATTTTTTTTAGGATTATCTAAATATCTTGATTATATGTGTAATTATGAATATTATTTTTTTAATATCGATTATGACTAATTTTTTAATATAATTTTGTAAGTTATTAACCTACACCACTTTGGTAGCTACAAGACCACTATAGTAATATAAAATATAAATATCTTTATAATTAATAAAATATTTATTATAATTTATATCACATAGGTCTATCATCCTATGCTTCTTTGATAGCTACTAGTTAGATAGAACTTAGAAATATAAGTTACAAATAATATTCACTAAGTATCTTTTAATCAAATTTACATTGAAATAGTTTAATAATAATAAAATAATAACTATTATAATTATTAAATATTAATTCGCATAAACAAAAACTCATATAATAACTATAACCAAAATAAAATATAAATGATATATTTATGTAAAAAATAAATATAATTTTATAATATTAAAAATATACATATGAATAATTAAATAAATTCTCAAAAATAATAATTAGAGTTTAATTATCATATGTAAAAATATATTATATGAGAAAACTATCATAATTTATTTTTTTTAATTCCACTTGGAACCCTAAATTAGATTAGTCAACCCTATTAAATTAAGTAAGCTCATAATCGGGTTAAACATTATCCCAAGTAAGTAAATCAAAATTTAAAATAAATCAAAGTAAAAAATTAACCAAAACTTGATATTTCCTAAATTTGATCAAAACTTGATTGATTAAATCTAAATCCAATCAAGTGCTAGTCATAAGTATCTTGCAAGCCAATTACGTGAGTAATGACATGTATAACACGATACTCACTCTTTTTACTTATTATTTATTTGATATTTTTTTCACTTTATATTGCTTGTTGCATGTATTATGATGTCTATAGATCTGTGCAATAAGAATCGGATCATGATAAGATCATAATAATGAGACTGATTCATCTTTAAACATAGACCCTAAATAATCTCAATCATATGTTACTGGAGAGGGACATCAAGATAATCGGACAAACTAGTGTGTTGTATACTCGTCCATATGATGGAGGCGGCTAGTGTCATACCTGCTCGTGTGGGAATACTAGAAACACAGTGCATGTTCTCATTGGAGAATGAGTTCACTAATTAATCCGCTTACGGAATGCTAGATGGTTGATGATGCCTCATTGTCAAACAGTGATTTCGTCATCCCAATGGTGTATCTAATCCTTAGACTTGAGACACCAATGATATCTTGTATGAGTACTCTATTCTTTAACACTGGATTTATAGGTCTCAAAGTTCCAAATCTAGAACAACCGGTCATCGAGAGTAGCAGCCAATGTTACGAGGGCAATTAAGTGTCGATAGAGGATCATCTACTTTCGATATTATAAGAGAAATTTCTTATATGTTACGAGGGCAATTAAGAGTTCTCTAGGAGAATCCGATTAAAACGAGACTCGAGTAGAAACCATATGGGTCTGACAGAACTATGCCCGGTATACGGTCTTTGGGATATTAGATGGATAAGAGACTATAGGTATATAGTAACTGAGAATAGACATACCCAATGGATTAGAATCTCTTGTATCATCTGAGGACTACGGCATAGTGGCCTAATACATCCATAGTCGATGAGTTGAGTGAATTATTATGAAGATAATAATTCACTAAGCTGGAAGGAGTTCTGATA
Source organism: Musa acuminata AAA Group (assembly GCF_036884655.1). Lineage (NCBI taxonomy): Eukaryota > Viridiplantae > Streptophyta > Magnoliopsida > Zingiberales > Musaceae > Musa > Musa acuminata. Next base: position 43,474,425 of record NC_088346.1, on the reverse strand, counting down.
GGTATGACTCATGACCAACTCGATATTGGGCATAGAAGGTTACACACATATGGTAGGTATTGCAACGAGTAGAGGTTTGGATATGAAATATCTGTTGGAGCCCTTATTTTATTAGATATTTAATAAGCCCCTAAATTATTAGATTCTATGAATGAGATCAAACAAGAGCCAACGAGAAATTATTGGGTAGAGACCTACAATCTAAGAGGCTTGGATAATTGGATGAAGATCCAGAATCCAATAGGATAAAATCTATTAGGGTTAAGTTGACATGGGATCTTTATAAATAAGAGGGAACCAAAGAGCCATAGGTTAGACCCCTTTTGGTTGTCATCTCCTATTCTCCTCTCTCATCCTCCTTAGCTAGCAGCCCCTATTTGAGGCATATGGAGATTTGGATAATGATTTAAGGAGAGTCTCTGCAGCCCCTGCCATGTGCATCACCGCTAGAGAGGAGGACAATTGACTTCCTTCATCCTCTCCTACAAATCTGTAGAATTTTAGGGATATACGATCTCCCTAGGGAAAACACATCTTTCTTATATAATTAGTTTTCGATTTTGTACTTTTTATGTACTAATCTTTGTACGACGATGAAACCTTTTTTTAGAAATCTAAATTTTTTTCTTTTTGTTCTTCCGTTATTGATGTGATGTCGCCCCTAGATTTTTCAATATCAAATAGTCAAAATACAATTATGATCAGATCCAAACAAAATATTTGATTAAAAATAAAATATACTAGTTAATTTTATAATTGAGGATAAATTCTTAATTTCTTAGCGATAAATCTATAATTTTTATAGGATATACAATATAATTATAGAGTTTTTGAAGGGCAAAACTATAATTTTCATAGAATATACAATATAAATTGGCATTAATAAGATTTATAAGAGTGAAATCATAATTTAAAAATTAAAATCACAACTTCGATTGTGCGCCTCTACTATCACCTATAATTTGATAGTATTATCGTTTGTGTGGTGTTGTGCTATTGTGCCCTTGTGTGGTCGTGCACATGCGTCACCCGACGACCCCCACAATTGTCATGGTGTGGCTGTGCACACACATCACCTGGTGTAGCCATTGGCGTTCGGCGTCCAATGACATCGATCATGACCAACATATGCCATTGCAATGACATTATTATGTGACGACATTATTGTAGTCATCGTAGTCGTCACAAGTAGCAGTAGTGCTATAGTTACCATAGGCGCTGCAAGGTTGCCATACCACATTGTGCTTTTACTGTGTATGCAGCCACTACTCGTGACTGGGCTAGCGACCATCAAAGGTCACCGCCCTCAATAATACTATCGTCAATATAAAGTTATCGATAATGGTCCATCGATCAAATATGAGGAACCTTGCATATGTACAAGTAGGTGACATGACTGACTAGATAGAAAGGCAAATTGATAGTATGCATGGATCATTCAAGCATCATAAATCAAAATCAAATAACATCTTTTTGCAAGCAAATAATGCTAATAAACAGATCTAGGGTATTTGGTTTAAAAAATATGACTCTAATATTAATTATAAGTATAAAAACTATAATATGCTATTATTATACGAAAAATATTGAGATCAAATAACAATAGATCAAATTTATAATGCGTATATTTTGATGTCATCCGAAAGCCTTTGTCTAATATATAGGGGCACTGTCGTCGAATCCGAATGTGATAGTGATGTCGATATATAAGAAAAACTAAATTTATTTTATTTTCTCTTCCTATGTTTCATAAAACCTGAGCAATCAATTAGAGATAATGAGAGATAAAAAAAGATATGTAATCTTTCAATGACTAGCTCAAGTGACTAAAGGGAGATGAGAGAATATTAGTAATCCTTCGATAATGTCATATATTTATATTGAGTCCCTAAGAGGTTCTATCTATTTATGTACGAGAATAGATGATTTCTCCAAAACCACATAATCTAATAGATAATTCATTACTTACAACTTAAGTTACAATAATTTAGATCACATGGTTGAGATAATTGTAATAAACTACTAATTTATATCAGTAGCATTCTTAGCTCATTCTTTCCCACCAGAATCAATCAAGAGCTAATATAACTAATTTTTTTTAATGGACAAATGAATAAGTTTTCTTAATTTGTCTCACTCGAAAGACTTGTATTTTGTGTCTTCTATTATTCTCATCAAATCTGATGGTATGTGCATCACCAGCCATTGACAATCATGTATTTCTTTTTAACATATAGATCTTGCCACATTGACTAAGTGGCCAGAAATTGATTGGAACAATGTCAAAAGTGCTACATCACTGTCATGTCCTCATAAAAGGTAGAAGAGTCAAAACTTTACATGATCTGAAGCGTCACGAAGACTTCCAACATCTAAAGTTTTCTTGAGATAGAATTTGAAGTGATGTAGAGTGTGATCACTGATGACCATCCTTGGATTCTGAATATCCAATCAAAGATTAAGCTTTTTTTTTATTTCTCATTGCAACATCCATCAAGTTGATGTCCTTGAGAATAATTGTAGGAATGGATTATGGAAGATTTTGTTGATGATTTTGATGATTCAGGATGGGATGTCTAAACAAAGTGGCTGTTTCAACTCTACTAAAACACAAGGGGATGATAACATCACTATTTATACAAATTATACACATATTTCTATAAATACTTTACCATGATGGATAAAACTGAGACTTATCATTTGATTCAAAATCTCATGGGAGATAATAATTAGCTGGGATGGAAGTGAGAATCTTTTGAATTAAAAAGGTCTATAGTTTCAATTTAAATAAAAATAAATTATTAGATATTTAAAAGTATTAGCTAATTTGATTGGTAAAAACTTTGATACATCATTGTAAGGTTCTAGATTGGAGTCATGTTTTTACCTCTTAACATTTATAAAAAAATTAAAAAAAACTCTTAATTAGCATGTTATTTTTCTTAAAAGATGATTTTGTTCCTATCATGACCTCTGATCGCCTTTGCACATGACTCTCTCATCCCATTCTTTGTTCGTTGTCCTCATTCACTCTTAGCTACATTCGTTTCTGTCTTATATCGTCGTCCTTGTCTCCCTTCCCTTCTTCGTCTATTATCATTGTTATCCTCGTCGATAGTCCCCTCTATTAAGATTGACAACGAAAATGATAAAAATAATTAGAGAAAATTATATCATCATTGGGCTAAACGAGAATAATGAAAATGATAAAGAGATGATGAGTGATATGGGTAAGAGTAATGGGACGGAGGTAAATATTGTCGGTGATAAAGGTGACAATTGATGGGACATGGATAGGGGTTTATATCATCTTTTGAAAAAAAAAAAAAAGCTCTACCAAACTTTTTTTTTTTTTTTTAAGGGGACGCTAATTAGGAATTTTTTAATTGTCGAAGAAAAATAAAACTACGACAAATCACTGGTCCAAAGAAGCCCGGTTGCTGTTCTGCCCCGGACAGCTGATCGACGTCCGGTTGGCAGGGCCCATGAGCCGCACATGCTGACGTAACCGACGGCTTCCGCCACGGCTTCGCTCCCCGCGGGACTGAGAGTGCCGACCCATCCCCTTATTAATTGATCCGTGCCGTAAACTTACTCACGCGCCGCGTTACACGTTCCATCGACAAAGAAAACCACGTCTCTGGACCCTCATCCAACGGTCTTCGTTCTCCAACGTTTAGCGCGTGAGATTCATGCGTACCACAAGTGCGTGTAAAATTAATGTGCTCATTCCCCCAAATGGTTCGTACGCACAAATCTTCTTCTACCCTCTCGCGAAAACCCGTTTAAAGTACCTTCATTTTTATTGGAAGACGTGATGGGACCCTGCTTCAGAGACTAATCAACTACATAGATTATTATTATTGAAGGTAGGATGGGACCCACCTGTTCCTCTGATCGCAAAGCAGGCTTGAGGAGACGGGTGTTAACTTGCTTAATACCATGGAATTAACAGGAACATTGGCTAACGGTTCTAACTAAACTTACCCGCGAAGAAATAACAATACGGACAAATAATAATTAACTATAATATAAGATAATATAATGAAAGGGGAATAAATACCTCGTCCTACTTGCTTCGATCGTCTCCTCCTCGTGTTGCATTGCGGTAAAGAATGAACAGAACAAAATAAAGGGTAGAGAGAGAGAGAGAGAGAGAGAGAGAGAGGAGGAGGAGGAGAAGGGGGAGGAGGAAGAGGCCGAGAGAGCGATCGCTCGATCGATCCACCGAGATCCAAGAGCTTGTCGGAAAGCCGATCTTCTCAGCTTCTCCGCTTGCTGTTTAGGGGGGCTGGATCGAAGCCGATCATCCGATGGATATGGTTGGTGCCTGCGACTGATCCCGAATGCTGGAGGCCCGAATCGCTCGGTGAATCGTGCTGATCGCCGATCGGAGGTGTAGGGGGCGGTGATCGATTCGGTGATTTGAGGAGACGTTTCGATTCTGGTCGGATTTGGTTGGTGTGTTGCGGGAGAGTTTGGGTTTCTGGTAGAGTTTTTGGTTCCGATGATGCCCGATACCCGGCACAATGCTGTTTCCAGTTCCTCCAATGCGTTGCCCCACAAACTTGAAGGTTGTTTCGGTTTCTGTTCGATCACCTTTTTATCGTTCCTTCTTCCTTTGGCAGTGTTTGATGCTTCTTTTAGCTTGATACGTAGAATTTGCTTCCGCTTTCCTCGGGTAGAACAGGCTAAGAACTGATCTCGATACACCTTTTATGGGCTTATAATGGGGGAAATTAGTAGAGATGAGATTAAATGGTTTTGGGGCTTCTTGATGGCAGAAGCTATGTGGCAGTTAAAGATTGAGGACGGCCGAGAGGCAGCTGACGGGCAGCTGAACCCATATCCTGATCGGCCCGGCGAACCAGACTGCCTTCACTATTTGAGGACCGGGAAATGTGGTTTTGGAAGCAAGTGCAAATATAATCATCCTGCTCTAGGTGTGCAGGTGAGAGCTATGGGATGCAATATATTTCAATAGGTTTGCTTCATGTCTTGTCAACTTGAGATTTATTATTATTATTATTGTGGCAACAACTTGGGCGACCTTGGAATGGACCACTGCTTGCCATTGTTCTTTTCTTTAAGAAGGGATCTTTTTTCATTGGATGATGCTGATTCATGTGTTATTAATTGGTGGGTGCAGAACACTCAGTTTAGTGGGGAACTCCCACAAAGAGATGGCCAACCTGATTGCCAGGTAATGTCTGCACCAAACAGCTAATTGATTTCGCCAATTTTAATGTGGTATTTGGTTTTACCGAATTCTTCTTTTAGTTCATCAGTTGCTTTTTCTCATTTGTGTGTGGACTATGATGATGGATTTCATATTTAAATTCAACTAGAAAACGGTGAAGTTGAGGCTGTTAGCAGCCAAAGTGGAAGCTTCATTATAGCACAATAGACCTTGAGGCTTTTAGCAGCCTTCGGTATATAAGACAATAAGTCTGTCAAGGTTAGATGTAAGCTTTAAGTGGAGAAAATAAAGATATTGTCTGTTACCAAAATGAAAGAAGGAAGAAACATAATGCATGCCCTGAATCAATGGCCAGCCTGACACTTCGGCACTGAAGATTTCATCACCAAAAGAATTCTGGATATAATGCTTTGTCACATCAAGTGAAGAATAAGCATAAAAAATCCGATCTAGTAGCCACTATTCACCCCTACAAACACTTCATTTTACTTCAGAAGTTTATAATGGATTTTATGAGTCATTCGTCTTAGATGTACTTGTTGAATGTTTGAACTAGTTAACGATTAAAGATATCATGGTACGAAGCAACCTTGCGATGGGTCTAGCTATGGTTTATGAGGCAACAAAATATGAAAATTTTGGACGATATAGCATTGTTTTAATACATAGTTCATTTCATATTGACTGGGAATTCATATTATCAAGACAGAATATGGAGTTGGTGAACATAGACAATAGTTAAATTCTTAGTTCTCTCTCTCTCTCTCTCTCTCTCTCTCTCTCTCTCTGGGTAAGATCTTATCCAAGAACCATTTGGAGCATGATTGCTGGTCATCCATGTTTATCAATGCATGACTTGTATATTGAAGCATACTCGAGACTCCTAATCTGATTTATGTATACTTTCAGTCTACCTGATTTCCCAAGCCTAATAAGCAACATTTTAATCTATGCAATAATTTCAGGAGAATCAACTAAATGTCTTTTGGCATCTCTACCTAGTTTGATTTGTAATAAATGGTTCAACCGGTACGTGGCACTTGTATGGATCTGTTCTAACTTACTATTTAGTTGAAATAGAAACTCTTTTTATACACCAAGTCAATGCAAGACAATTAGCAATTTGCTTGCTGCAATTACCTCTTTGGCATCAAGATTCCTCATAGTCAATGTTTCATTATCCTGAAGTTCATCCACAAATAATATCAAATCAAAAACTTTTTTTTAATAAAATGAAATGATTACATGTCAAATACTTGCCTATTAAATGGAACCTATGCAGATAAAAGTAATGTTTGCCTATTAAATCATAATTTTTTCATTCTATCTGACATACATCATCGAATGTTCGAAAGCTTCTTATCCACCCTAATAATGCATATCATGTATCTCTCTTGTCATGGATAAACTTCTAAACAGGATGTTTGATGTACTGTTTATGTATATCCATGTCTTTTTGTATGTTCATGCTTTGCACCGCATGTAGAGGGACAGTCGAAGGCTTAATAGTCCCATTTTAGTTGGGTTTAATGGCCGTTTTAGGCTTGTAAATAAAGGTTGTATCATGTGGACACTTGTGAGAGATTTTCAGTTTGTAATGAACCATTTTGACCCTTTGTTGTGCAACTGTTCAGAGCTTGTAAAGTCTGTTTGTAATTTGCATTGTCTATGATGTGTTTTCGAAAATGTTTGCTTGTGGATCCCGAGTGAGGCATTTTCTCTAACCCGTTTTCTCTTTTATGGGTCCTAAGGGACCATTGGAGGCTTCGGGGAGACTAACATTTGCGAACGGACACGCAAGGGTGTCATACGACTTAGGCAAATCCAGCTAAGTCCGTGACAAATGGTATCAGAGCGGGACAAGCACTCATAAAAACACTTAGCATGCAAACGTGGGGGACCTAGCGGGGCTAAGTTGAGGGCAGTCAGCACACGCGCGATCGTTTGGGGGAAAACGAGCATGGAGATATAGGGAAAAGGAGTCACTCGGAGGAGCGGGTATTTGAGATTGGCATTTAGAGGAATGGACAACCCTTCGCGCAAGAGGCACCACGAGAACAGTCAAGCTTAAAAGAATGCGAAGCGCACAAAGGTTGGGATGGTTGAGTTTGAGCTACGGCTCAATGTTGACAACTATACTTGATGGTGCTCAAGGCAAGCGAGACGCTTAGTAAAGGATGAGACCATGCAAGGTGGAATGAGTTGCTCAGCGACCGAAAGAGTTGTGCAAAACTCACAGAGGTGAGGGGAATTGCTAACTCAAAGAATTCGATACTCATGCATGGGCTTGTATGTGGACGATGGAATGTTCGCGGCCATCCTAAGGCGACCGAAACTCGGCGCCATGGAGCATTGAAACTTTCTCTTCGGCATGTGAAGGATACGTTCGTAGGAGGCTAAAGTGTGCAACGAGTTCAGTATGTTGCTAGGCCTTGAGTGGTGCAGCGGGGGCTATATTAACGTGGAGTCGCAATCTAGCAAGTGCGTTTGTAGGAGGCAGAACAATGCACAGATTGTTCAACAAATCAGAGTAGTCCAAGGGGATGTGGTCTCCGAAACAAAGAGAGATGTTGCTTCAACGGGATAGTTATCCAGGAGGGATAAGTCCCGACTCTTTAGAGGAAGAATCATGTGGGACGGACCGCACATGTTGATGAGGAGTACCTCAACAAACAACAACTCCACGAAGCTCAATGGACCGAGCAAGCGACGAGGAGTCGTCGCATGATCTCGCTTGAGAGAATGTATTAGTGGATGCATTGCGAGATTAAGTGGGGGAGCGACCTAAAGCAACACAAATGAAGGCACACTTGGAGTCGATATGGAGATTGGACTCAATAGAGGGCTGACCCGTGGAATGGTGAGCGCGAGGGCCACCATCAACTCAATGCAAAAACGATGAGCAGAGCAACCTGGGTGTAACTTGGCGAAGTACCCAAGCCGCATGAAGGGAACCAGCATAGAAGAGGGAACATAGAGCGGAGGCACAGTGCTTTCCTTGGATAGAGATCAAGGACATGAACTCTTGCAGAGGCAAGAGCAGGATCATGTTGTTCCATGGGTCCTTCATTCTGACGGAGCGGACTCATCTTGCATAGTACCAAAGACGAAGGGAGCTTCTAGACACATGCACCTTATCTCAGAGAAGCATTTGATGGAGGAACTAAGGCGACTCAACTTACGGAGGTGAAGTTGGATTCAGAAGGCCTTGGCACGAGGCAAGAGGACGCGGAGGCAGGTACTCTTGAAGAATATGCCACAGTGTTGCTAATCAAGTTGCTAAGTAGGAAGCGGTGTGTAGCGAAGATTGTGCTAGTAGGGGCAGAGGCCCAGGATCCAAACAATGGTGCACCATTTTCAGCGAAGTCGGTGGACTTCGAGAGCTACTAGGCGATGGACTATCCTAAAGCAGTGCTTCATTTAGGTGTGACCCAAGAGTGGATGGATGAAGGTCAATTGCCAAAGGAACGAACAAAATCGAAGGTGGAAGAGATCCTACGATGTATTGGCAGAAGCCACACATGGAGAGATCACAATTCGAATTCATCCCACGAGGATCAGAATGCAATAGAGATGTCACCAGGAGGCAGCATGGTGCAGCGGATCGTGGTGGAACAGTTCGTGACAATGCGATACCCATGACATAGTCCCGTGAGGGACTAGATCATACGAAGGTATGATCGGGAGCTACTGGAAGCTCCACTTCAGTGAACAACACGACGACAAGAAGGACTATGGATTCAAGGAGTAAAGGTCATGGTACCGCAGAGGCAAGTCTTCCGTGCATGCATCGAATTTTACATCGGATGAAAGCCTTGGTCATTAGTATATGGGGGCTGTGTTCCACCAAGGAAAAAGTTTGAATGCACTTTCCATCGACCAAAGGGAGCTGCTTGGAGAACACAGAGGTGTTGAAGTAGGGGGTCGAAAGGGGCGAGGAAGTGACGGCGAGTCCAGAGGGTCTTAGCTACCCAAAATCAAGCATCAGTTAGAATGGAGGTGGACTCGGAGGAGTGTCACAGAGACATATCTACTGATCGTGAAGAAAATGGATGCAGATGCGAGGCGACGGATAGTAGGGCCATGGGCATGGCAGCACCATGGTACCGTAGAGGCGGGACTTCCATGAAAGTCATTGATCCCTTACTATCATGGAGGGAGAGCGCTTGGCTGTGAAAGGGGCCGAGGAGGTGGAGCATGCAGAGGCAAACTCCAAGTACCAAGACAATGCTGAAGGGTAGAGGCCAAGGAATTTCGTAAGACCGGTGTCAATGAGTTTCTCATCAAGATAGTCGAAAGTGAAGGACTTCGGGTCATGCAAGAGTGCACGACCAAGGAATGAAGCAGGCAGTATGCGGTGTTGTACCTTCGCTACTCAGGGGAGTAGGCGACAGGGTTGATGGAGAAGACGGTATAATCCCAGAGGCGACCACATCTATTAGTGAATTACTCCAAGTTGGGGTGAAAACTTCCTGCATTCCAGAAGTTCGATAGCATTGAGAAGGTGAATCATAGTAGCTAACTCAACACAAGGAGTGCAAACACTTCAAGTGCTTCAGAAGTATGAGCAAAGAGCGGGCGAAGGCTAGTAACCAGCTCGATGCATGGAGTACAATCTCAAGGAGGCGGGTGAAGTAACCTTTGCCTTCTCAACCCTTAAGAGAATGGGCGAAATCGAGTACCCCAATTCTCTTATCTATCCAGTAGAGGAGCTCTGCACAAGTTCAAAGACCCTTCGAAGATAATAGAAGACAATAGTTGTCAAATCCTCACCAATGGTGATTAGTGCTACTGAGAGTAGATTATCCGCTTCATTTTCCAACGAAATGCCAATCGAAAGCGGAAGTGATGCGAACCTACTTGGATGTGACAACTAAGTGAAAGAAGAGACAATGAGCAAATTTTGTGGAGGAATGACCCAAAACTTCATAAGTTTGCGAGATGATGCTCGTTAAAGCTCCAACAAGCATCCACCCAATTCAAGCAACATGAGGCATTTGAGAAATTGACGCATAGTAAGGATGGTCTTTTCCTTCATCTGGAGGAACCGTAGGAACCAACAGGGATCAACACAACTCAACCAACCCCACACTAGAGTCAGAGTCATTGGCGAGTTGAAGCAGCATGGCGGATCAAAGGTTCGACTACTCAAAAATAGCAGCAGAGAGCAATTGGGAGCCAGGAGGCGCATTGCAGCTGGAGCAGAAGATTGAAGACTTAGCAAAGGCAAGGAGTTGCAGTGTCGGCAAAGGCTTCGACGAGGACGTCGAAGGAATAAGTGGGGGAGAATGTCACGGACAAACTTCTAAACAGGATGTTTGATGTAATGCTTATGTATGTACATGTCTTTTGGTATGTTCATACTTTGCACCGCATGTAGAGGGACGGTCGAAGGCTTAATAGTCCTATTTTAGTTGGGTTTGGTAGCCGCTTTAGGCTTGTAAATAAAGGTTGTGTCATGTGGACACTTGTGAGAGATTTTCGATCTGTAATGAATCATTTTGACCCTTTGTTGTGCAATTATTCAGAGCTTGTAAAGTCTGTTTGTAATTTGCATTGTCTATAAAATGTTTTCGGAAATGTTGGCTTGTGGATCCCGAGTGAGGCATTTTCTCTAACCCGTTTTCTCTTTTGTGGGTCCTAAGGGACCATGGGAGGCTGACCTTTGCGGATGGACACTCAAGAGTACCGCACGACTTAGGCAAATCCAACTAAGTCAGTGATACTCTGTTGGTTTTCATGCTGTCATGATGTTGGATAAGATTAGGAAAGTATCTAGGATCTAGGATCATGATAAGAAACACTAATCCTTCCACTATATTTACTTTATCTAAATTTCTTCTCCCGACAGGAGTTGATATATGCAACATGCCTGCAATTTTTTCTATTTTTTAGAAATCTATTTATGCCCTTTCTCGAACCTTGAAGTGTTGAACTGATTCCCTATTCCAATAATTATTCTCCATTTGCTAGGTTTGCTAAAGATGATTTATTTTCACTACTTGTGAGAAATACTGAAGATGTTTTATCTTTAAAGTATCATTTAAAATAATTGACAATTAGGGCATATTTGAAACGCTTGCAATCATTTTCAATCCTTGCCATACTGAGGGATGTTTCAACATATCCTTCTACACATTCTTGGTTTGAGCCAACCTGCAAAGTTCTTATATGCCATATCATGTTGGAACATTATACCCACAGCACACGCTTGCAAAAACAGAATTCGCACTTGGATCCGTTGTCTAAACTGCCGAGTGCCAGGTAAACTTGCCTTTCAATAGCGCTGAAATGCTGACTACATATTAGAATGATTCAGTCCAAAGGATCAAATAGACAGATTTGATCCAAGATATCAATTGTAAATTTTTCATACTTATCTATAGTTTTTAGGGTTTGTTTCACTGCCTTGTGCATCTCATATTTGAGCAAGTGACCAGAGAAGACAAGATCAGAAAAGACGACAAGTGACCAATGGATCATCTGACAGTTATGTTGTTTTTTGTTTTATGAGCTGTTCATTGAGTTCTTGTCAAATGTTTTTTCGTTTCTTTTTTTTTTCGAGGTGGTTGGTGAGTGGTCATGCATGAACATGTACCGTTCAGTCATTTGTTGGAATTGGGATGCCAACACCACTTTAATCCCTGATTTGAACTATCACCATTTTCTGATGTCAAGTGCCTATATATCAAGTTGATATTATCAGATTTAGACACCAATTCTTCCATTCATCAACAATGATCATTTCATTGCGATAGCATTTCTTAAGACTTGCTACAATCTTTCTCTTATTTCTCTTTGTTCCATGGGTACTACAGGATCACTCGGTTTCTTAAAGTGAAATGGTGCTTCTGTGAGTAGTTGATCCATGAACATGAACCTAATAGGTTCTAACATGTTCTAGGGCATCTCTGGATAAAAATCATGCAAGATGGGACTAAAAAATCTAGAAATTTGTGCTTTCTTGTATCTGTGACTGGTAAGTAGGACGTTTCCCGAAATCAACAAGGAAACATTGTGACATCAATAATATTTTGAAACATAAAGTGGATATTGTGTATCTGTGCAACCTCTAAGGATACCATCACAAAGTTTTATCCACTCAATATTGGAGTTTCCGCCATTGAATAATAATAGCTGGCTTTGTCATGTGATGTGATGTACAGTTATCGGGCATTTAAATTTGACTGATATTCGTTGGTAACCAGATTGTTTATATACATGTTGATAAGTGCAACCAGGCAAATAACTACACAGTAACACAGATATGAGTTTCTACTATAGTTTATTGCTTCGAGACATGAATCTCCTGTTCCTATTGGACAGCTTTTGTTTTCGGTCATTAGATATTGAAGGAAATCAGCATGTCTGCTGATGTCAGTTGGCTTAAGCTAGATATACTGGCCTTCTTACTGTGTTGAATCTGTTGAACTGCCTTTTATAATTGGCTATAATATCTGGTTAATGTCTCAACTATTCTTGCAGTTTTTCCTGAAAACAGGAAGTTGCAAATATGGAATAACATGTAAATATCATCATCCACGCGACAAACATGAGATACATATGGTTCAGCTGAATGTTCTTGGTCTACCTATCCGAAAGGTCTCGACTGCTACTTGGCCCCTTTATATGGTTCAAACTTTCATATGCTTGTCAATTTCCATCACCTTCTCTTCTCTATTTCATGATTTATATCCGATAGCTAACTAATGAAATTTCGGTGCACTGTTCATTGGATCTGGTTTCCAGGATGAAAAGCCATGTGCCTACTACATGAAAACAGGGTCATGTAAATACGGAGTCGCCTGCAAGTTCAATCATCCCCAGCCTGCCTCCCGTGGATCTTCATTCCCTGTCACAGGATCCTCAGTCTATGATTATTCAGGTTATATGGCACCTACATCAGGGCCACATGTAAGTGGTGGGATTTCTCAATGGCATTTATCAAGAATTCCTTATATGTCTAATCCAACTACGCAAGGTCTCCCAGCTTATGTACCTCTTGTTCTCCCACCCTCCCAAGGGTCTATACCTGTGCCACAGGGTTGGATCTCATACATGGTTAGTAGCTATATATTTAAAAAAAATGTGAGATTCTGTAAGTCAGTTAAATGTTGGATAAATCATGTCTATTTTAGATTATTGTTTGGTATTTTACATAATGCCTTTTCTTCTTGCTCAATGTTTGTGATACATTTGCATGTTTCATATTAGTTCATGATGTACCACAACTCGTCACATAAACTTCCTCTCTTTTCTGATATTTGTGAAGCATTTTTAGTTTCAGAAATTATTATTTTTTGTTTACTGAGTTCAATATTCAGACACTTTAGTTTCTTTTTTCCAGCACCTTCATCATGCATTTGCAGATGTGTTGCATCCTTTAGTTTTTGCTCTTTTATGTATATGTAACTTTATGCTAATCTTTGTCCAGTTTTACAACCATCTTTGACAAATCAATCAAAGAACGGTACAGGACCGTGTCAGTTGAAGCTTCTTATTGTTTCAGTCAATCACTTTGACCTTCTATGTAGAAGGCATTATTTTCACTACAAGCATGTATAAATTGGTATGTTGCGTTTAGCATTCTAAAGCTATTAAGACCAACACGAGTTTTTATGGCCTTTGGGTACTGGCTAATATGAATGACTCATAGAATAATACATGGTTAATATGCAGCTTTATTCTCTTCTACCATGATCGGGAATCACTCTTTAATTGTTTACTTCCTAGAAAAGGCTTATTTCTAAATTGTAATCATGTTATAATTTGGTAAGCCAATCGCCTATGTTTGTCTTGTTTATGCAGTGGCCGGCATAATTTGTAGTTGATTTATATTCTGTGGACACCTAAAAGCAAGTTTTTAATGCATGCCAGGGCAGCACAAACCAGATCTCTTCTACCGATATGCCTGCGCCAGGTCTGACAGCCAAACATCAGGAACAACCAGGTCCAGGTGTGCCACTAAGTTTGCCCGACAGGCCTGACCAACCAGAATGCCAGTATTACATGAAAACTGGGAACTGCAAGTATGGAAGCTCTTGCAAGTACCATCACCCAAAAGAGAGGAACCGACCAGCCATGGCCACCATCGGACCCCTAGGGCTTCCTCTAAGACCAGTAAATTTGATCCTTACTCTTCTTTCCATCTATTATTTTCTCAGTTTTGCTATCTAACTCAATTCTTGGTGTCCCATGTATTCATGGCTTGCTCACAAAGGGTCAGCCTGTATGCACCTTCTATGCTGCATATGGAAGCTGCAATTATGGCACAGCTTGCAAATTTGATCATCCATTGGTGGGATACTACGGTTATAGTCTGCCTCCATTCACTTATCCGGGTCAGCCTGCACTCTTTCCCAACCAACGGAGTTTACAAGTTATATGGACATCAGCTGGGAATTCATCTTCCAAGTCATCAAATTTGCCTGATCAGCTGGCAATTTCTGAGAAAGGTGGTGCACAGCAGAATCCTCAAACTCATGAGCATGGAAACCCTACCAAGAATACATTGAATAATGAATCCCATTCAGAGTCTCCATGAGATAAAGTCGATATTCACTAACCCTCTTTTTGATCCATTCCTGACCATCCTTTCAAAGATGAAGATTTTGCATCTCTGCCTCCTATATCACCTTTTTTTCTTTTGCCTGCCTGCTCGACTAAAGATCTATATGGTAGGTGATGATGGGAGCTGTGGTCTTTTGTGATGAATGACTAGCAGGTGATGTAAGTTACAATTTTTGTTCCACAGATTTATAATCAAACTTGTTGAAGGATGAGAACAATTTTGTGTTTCCATTTTCCACTATGTAAAGCTGGTTTATCAGAATAATGATGCTGAACTGGACTCCACTGTTTTTATAGTGTCATCTGTTTCTACAATGAGCCACATGCACGTTGTCACTCTCTTTTCTTGAGAGGCTACATTCACACTTCTATCGTTGTCCTCTGTATATATTCATACATACCCATATCAAATAATTTCCTTATTGTTTTGGAGTCAGTTTTTTCCCTCTAAATTAGTTTATATTGCCTTGTGCATGTAAAATTTGTTTTTGAAGTTCTAATCATTAGATATATTAAATACTGAAGCTATAAAAAATAATGCTATAAAGTTCTAATCATTAGATGCTCTATCTGACCAAAAAATATTGAGGTTCAGTACTGAAGCTATAAAACATCCATAATAATGCTAATGTCATGATCAGAAAACCTATGCCAGTGTATGTATACCCAACTATCTGCTTCGACAAATATTTCAATCATATAAACAGCGACCACAAAACTAAGGGCAGAAGGCTCCTGACCTCAGCAAAAGAACATGGAGCTTTTCACATTGTCATGCAGCCTTGGAAGCTCGGGGACGCCTTGCCTCCCTGCAGCACCCGAGAAGTCCTCGAACTTGAGGAACTGCGACATCTGCTGTGCTGCCAAATGCGCGTAGCAAACAGGAGCCACTACAGATAAAGCTGACTCAGCATCGTCATAAGAAATCCATCTCCAAGGAAATGTAGGAGGAAGAAGGAATGGCTTACCCATCGAGACCGCGGTGGTGCTCCTCTGATACCTGAATCCCAAGACAAAACTTAGCATTCGTGTCTAGATCACAATTTTAGCCATGGAAGAGGGACTGAGATCATAGACTTACACGTAGGAAAGTGCAAGAACAAGCTTTTGTAGGTCATCAGTAGAGAACCCAATCTCATCAAGAAGTACATTGTAATGGATCGGCCTTGAAGTTCCCTAACATGAATGGAAAAAGGATATAAGCTTTTGCAGTGCCCACCACATACAAAGTGCAGAAAAAGCAGTGGTAGAAGTTCAACATCGAATTGTAGAGTGTCTGTGCCACCGAAAACTTACAATCATTCCGGCATGAGCACACATGTAGAAATCGTAGTGCCTTGGATGAACCACCATTGTGTCAACAACAGTTCCTGATACAAAAACCAAAAGCTAATCAAAATCACAAAAACCATTCCGCAGCATCATCAAAATGAATGATCTAATCAAAAGCTGTACCAGGTGGGACGTTTTCAGGGGCACCAGCTAGAAAAAGCTTCGTGTGGTGGTTCTTTTGTGCTACGATAACAGTGAACTTGGGAATCGTACACTCACCTAGATGCTCAAATGCCTGAAACAACAAGGTTTGGATACTAAAAGGAACATGACCCAGGAACTAACTGATGAAATGATGTGATTGTTACCTTGATGATTTGGTTTAGCTCCACATTCAAAACTTCATTAAATTGACTTTCACCAACACCATCCCTGAAACATTTGAAAGGAAAACATAGACTCAATTTGACAAAAGAAAGCAAAAAAGAAGAGGTTATTACTTTCAAGGTAAAAACTGGTACTATGATCTGACCTAAAGACAAGGCAAGACAACTGAGTATCTACAATATATCAAGCTCAATAAAATAAACTTAAGATTCCAGTCCACTGATGGCCACCAATCAACATAACTTTTCATGTGTCCATGCTAATGCATGCAAAAGCATTTGAATGAAGCACTCTAATATTTTTAGGGTACAAAATAACAATAAAATAGAATCCTATCTCACCATCAGTATCAGGATGAAGGGATATATTTTTCATATAAAAATAAAGATCAGAGTGTGGGATCAAGTAACATTTATTTTTCTAGGCATAATTACATGAATAACAAAATAATTTAAAAGTCAAAAAGGTTGCATCTGGATCAACTGGGATACAACTGAACATGTGTCCATATGAGGGGGAAAAAAATAGAAAAAAACATATCTGACGCAACTAGAAAAAAAAGTCACTGGCATGACAAATTCAGGTGAGGTTACAATTAAGTTTCCATTGTAGGTGTAATAAATGGGGAAAATGGACTATCACCATGTATTCTGCTGAGTCAGCTCTTATAGCAACCTATGGCGAAAATTTAGCTGGGCAAAGTAAATAGAGTTCAATGGTGCTGGGTATCTCAAAACACAGATAGGGTGATGAAGGATCAATCTGGTAGTCCTGCTGTGTCAGAGACCATGCTAGGTAGTAATGCCAATATATCTTTCAGAAATGTCAAATTAACCAAGACATGCTTGTTATTCCTTGGTAAATTGAAATGATACATGTGAAGAATTCTACTTCTTTCTTCTCTTGTCGGCAAATGAATGCATGTATTCATTTAATGATACTGAAAATTAGGGACATCATCTATGTAACAGTATGATAATGTTCCTTGCTTTTTTTTTGTTCATTAAAAGCCTATTCAATTACCACAACTTTCAAACTCGATTACACTCCGATAATTTTATAAAGCTTTATTTTGCCTATATCAACAACTTAGAGAAGTGCTGAACTTATGAATCTGTATCAAAATACTAGGTTTCCATGGAACCATTCATCATGCCAAGTGTCTCATTAGTATGAATCAAAGACTGTTCATGACTTGTTAAAAAGAAATTCCAACATAGGACACCATGGACTTGTAGTGGAGCCACATAATTTAGAACATTCAATTTAATAGACATAAGACAGCAAAATTTTTTCTTTAAAAAGTTGGTGATGAAGGAAACATTCATGTATCACACATTTAACGAGTTGAAGAAGTGGGTTCAGGCCTAGCACTTTGAGATATTACCTTATAGCATCTGATCTCAATGTTTAGCTTCCAGTCAGGACTTCCAAGAATAGGGATGTGCATGTGCATATCTAACATCAATCATGTCGATAAAGGGCTTGTGGTTCCATTAAGGTATTCCATCAAAATTTTTAATGTTTGGGAACTAGGATCATTATGACACACCATAATATGGATAGGATAAGGCAAACAATGGGAGGTCATAAGCATATGCCAGTATCACATAGATCATTCAGAAAAGCATTTATCTGGCCGAACAAAGGATAAATGAACAAGGACAATCAAATATGCAATAGAAGTACACATGTCAAAGTCAAATTAACAAGCAAGATTGATGATTTTGGGAATATAGAAAAACAAACAAACATCCTATTCAAACTCCAGCAACAATAAAGAAACTTTCAGAGAGTGATTTAATTGAGATTTCATTTATTTCACTACAAAGCAATCTTATTCATCAAACTGTCAACTGACATTTGTACTGGCATAAGCCTGTTAGAATACCAAACAAATATTATAAAGAAGAAGGCAACTGTACCTAAAAATGATCATTTGAGTAGGTTTCTTTGCATTACTACTTCGGTAGAAGTCTAACAACAGCTCCCTGATATTTTCAAAATGAAGGCAAGTCAAGCAATTGCCACAATGAGTCACCAAGTCAATCTTCCACATTTACTTCTCAAAATTATTACCTAATCATTCCATGATCTTGTCCATCTGCTCCAGGCTTATACAAAGAATCAATTGTTTCCAATTTAGGAGATTGTGTTCTTACAGATGCTCTATATCTTGATATCAGAGGCCAATGCCTGGAACCAACTACCTGTGGATCTCCCAATGAATAAAACAAAAAATTATTAACTGTTGGGAAAGCAAAAATAGAATTGTGCCTTTATCATTCAGTATTCTTCCTAATACATTTTATCATGAAACAATATGGTGGACCTGACTAATACACTAGGTCACCAACAATCACAGGAATCATATATTACCGCTGCAATGGATGGAAAGTCTGAAGGACCTGGAGAACCATGACAAACGTCCATTCCCAGAATCATTGTAGGGATCTCGTTAACAAGGGGGATTCTACATGGATGCTCAACAGCAAGTAGAGAATTGATGCCACCAAGCTGATGACGTAAACAGAAATAAATATAGAATTACCTTCAAAAGAAGTGATAAAGAGAATTTCAAAAGCAGTGCAAATATAGAACAAGTGTCAAGCAGTCATCTTAAATACCTTAGAATTGATTTTGAGGAGGACATTCGTTAAATATTGGTCATTGATCTTGGTAGGAGAGATACATTGAGTAACAATACCCACTTCATGAAGGTTTTTCTTCTTCCAAGGCCCTTCAGAGGAAAAGGATATAACTAACACTAGATGGGACGAGAAAACCAATGACAGTAAAACCAATAACAATAGGATTCAACTAACCATAAATGTCAGAATTTTTCCTCTCTGGCAAGACACATAGAAGAAATTGAGGATGCTCTGGAAGGTTTGCCTTTATCTTCTCAAACATCTTTTCAACTCTTACTACAGGATCAGATCTCACCCACTCCCGGTCCTCCTCAAAAAAGGTAAATGGACGCTTAATTTGCTACAAAATCCAATTACATTGTGTAAGATATTTATGAGTTAAAACAATTTCAAATAAGCAAGATAATAGAACCTACAATTCCTTTGTTCCTTCCACAGTTAATGAGCTCCCGTGACAAATAACTCAAATCACATCGAGCGGAAAAATTCACAATAGCCCAAAGCCGATCAATTTGGATGGGATAAAAGAGTCTCTGCAAGCACAAAAAGACGATATTCAGTATAAAGTAGAAGATCAGAATGGATTGTGATAAGAAAAAGTTAAAATGCACTATGAATCATGTTTAACACAATATTGTTCATGAAGTATTGATAGCACACAACCTTTTGGTTGAAGTTCCATCGACCGTTATGAGGAACACAGTCTTCCTCGTTACCGACCTTCAACTGTGTTAAAGAGACAAATAAGTTTGAATGTCAGGAACTTCACCAATAATTTTCTATGGATGAGAGCTTAAATAAGAGCTAGATCGTTACCGTTGGGGCACTAAGAACACGGCCATCCAGCTTAGTCAATTGCTTATCAATGTAAATTCCACAGGATCTAAGAATTGGATCTTCATCATAGTGATTGTTCTTTACAGCCTGTCACATTAGGAATGGTCAAGACCAGAGGCCAGAAACAATATGACATGCAAAGTGAGAGAAACTCACATCTGTTACTACTCTGATTCTTTCCAAAGGCTTCTGTCTAGACTTTTCAACCAGTGAAACCCTTTGTTGAGAAGACAATGCCTTAGTATATTGTTGCAGTGAAACAAGGTTGCACAGCTGCAATATAAATTATGTACATGAACAGATGAAAATGATGAAACAACACAAAGAGGCCATAAGGACTAATTGTTGGAAAAGATTAGCAAATAAATTATTACAAACCTCTATTGGGAGGTAATTTGGCCGTTTTGGTTTGCCCACATCAAGACACGGCATATGTGCTGACCATGTCAATTGCATTTTATGGGTTTTCATAAAATAATCATACACTGTGATGTCCACCATTTGAGTTTCACCATGGCTGTTTCTTACTCTCAAAGGAAAGCTACATGAAAGTGTATTATCCAAAAGACTAAGAACACAGAATAAAAATCGACGTGCAAACAATATTAGAATACTAAACAAAGGCAAAAACGGAAGGCATGCATAAGAATCAGTGACATACAGCTGCTGGTTGCATGGCATTTCGCTTAAGCCAGTAATCCTGAACTCCATTTTGGTGTGTCTTGTCATAATTCTCAAATTCTTCAGCATCCTCTTGGCCTGTAAAGTTCCACACAACAGTCCATAAGGACCCATAAACCTGTACATACTTAACCAGAATAATCATGCAACAATACTACTGCAGGCCAGTACATGTTCTGATATTTTATACCTTGACCCAGTCAATTCGTCGACGATCTTGTATATTTTGGTTGGCCAGCAAAAAGTCCAAAACAGGACCAGGGGTGATAATCATTGTGGTGGAAACATCTGCAGGCAGGATGGAATCAAGCTGAAATCTGACATCAAAAGACCCAGAAATTAATGCAGCAAGAGTAAGAGAAAACAATACCCATGTTTAATGATAAACCACCCATCATGGTGCGAAAGCTAGAATGGAATCCTCGACATCCAGATACACCACCACCCAAGTCAATAAAGTTTACATGATTACCATCAAAAAACGATTGCTTGACAAGAAGGCAACCCCTGCAATCAAACAGAAAAATTCATCTTTAGATATGTAAAAAGTGACAAAAACTTAGGAACGAGAAGTAGACTGATTTAAAGTTGCATTGAAATATATACCTTTTTGCTTGTTGTTGTCTTAAAATGATGTCAAGTATTTGCAGAGCATGTTGAGCATCCTCTGACTCACCGCCTCTCAGTGCAAGTGCAATAGATTTTAGAGGAATCTTTGCAGCAAAACTCAACTCAACTTTAAATGTCCTTGTAAAATGTGATCGTCTAGACCGTTTCTGATCTCCTTCACCCAAGCTGTCACCGCTTGGATCTCCACCAGTAGCTCTGCAAAATTTAAAAAAGATATGATAAAATAACTCGAATTAGATTATCCAATTTTCCTAACAAAGGAAACCTACAATGCTATCTGTTGTCTACTCCAAATGTCCAACTAGACCTCTGATATCATGTAGTTTGCTGATAAATTAAACTATCTCGTATGATAATTACCATAATAGGTGCCAAATGTTTGTCAAGAGAAACCCAGTCACATGTACATCTAGACCTCTGATATCATGTACTTTGCTGATATATTAAATTATCTCTTATGATAATTACTGTAATATAGGTGCCAAATGTTTGTCAAGAGAAACCCAGTCACATCTGGCACTCTTGATAATATGTCCTACATAAGTTCAGGTAGAGGCATGCTCGTGCTCTTATACAAGATTTCAACCATGGCACCATTGATTAAAGAGGCATGCTCTGTGACATGAGATAAAGCATATTCAGATAAATTATTTTTTCAACCAGGTGATAGGATATCCTGCATAGGTTCCCAAGGAGGTGCCATCTATTTATTGATAAGAATAGGACTCTTGATGAACAAAAGGGTTCCATTCATTAAAAGTTCTGCAATCCCAGATCATCAGACAAAGTATCTAGCAACATTATTGTAGCAAGCTATTACCTGGCTGATGAATCTTCCAAGACAACTGTGAATTCGAAGTTGTTCTGTGGTAGAGGCCCAACAGTAAACAAGCTCTTCTCACCATCATAAGCAAATTGCTTCCCCTCAAACTCTGACCTGTAGGTCTGGTATAGCCTGTCCAGGACCTTTCTGCCAAACCCTTTGCTATGTGCATGATTCTCATCACTCTTATCATGAGATATATTGACCTGCACAGGTTAATTAGTAAAACACTTTCAACTGTATATTGCGAAAGTAACATACAGCACACATACACTATAGTGATAGAAAACTGTATCCTGCTTGGTAAATTTGACATTGAAATGGTTTGTAAGCAGCTGGACGGGCCGTCCTTCAGTGCCAAAAGCTGGTCTGGCCATTGGAAGGCGTGTTGGAGGATCAAATGTCCCAGCTTTTGTGGGTAAAACACTTTCTGGCATTGCCTGAGAAGAAGAGGACGAGCCTTCTATCCCAATTTCACCGCTAAGCGAAACCATACTGTCAGAATTAAGACAAAAGATTTATAAACGCAGGACTAAAAGTATGGAATCATTACTAACAAAGTAGAAACAGTGTACATTAGAAAAGTGTTAAAGGAAAACACTGGAACATTCATTGGAAAGTATTTTTAACATCCACACCAAAACATCTTTGTTTCATAAACTAAAAAAAAAAATAACCTATTCTGAGATGAATCGTAATAATAATAATAACAATAGGAATATCAAGGAAGGTTTTATCACAGCAATCAAACACGCACTGGAAAAGATAATACATCTCTAGATGTCAACCTCATCAAAGCACTTGAGATTATGATTTTATATGCTAAATTGATAAAACCAATAACAAATTCCACTAAAACATCAAAGGCAAACTTGTAACCTCGAGCTATATCAGAACAATCTATTACTACAATGCATCTATCACCCTAAAAAAATAGTGCATAGGAACGAACAATCGAAGCACCGCGACAACCACCACGAAAACAGAGCCAAATAACACAGATTGCCAAAACCCGCCGCCATCGAAGCACGAACAATCACAATCGACAAAGAAAACGCAAAAAAGACCAAGCAAAAGAAGTCTACGAGGCGAAAGTACACCCCAAACAGTAGGCAGATTCGTGGAGAAAACCATCAAATATTCGTTTGGCCATCGGTTCCAGTCAAGGAAGCGAGAAACCTGCAACGGAGAACGAGAAGACGAACAGATTGCGAGGACGGAAGCTTCGGAGGCGGGAGAAGGAGATCGCCTTCGGTGTCGTCGTCGCCGTCCTCTCGCTTCTCGAGACGGTGGAGGAGAAAGCGAGGGAAAAGAAGGAAAGATCAGGAAGGAATCCTCTTCGTATATTTACTTGTTACATGTATATATCACATCGAACGATTTGAAATAAATGGCAAATCAGGGCATTCCTGTCAGAAAGAGTACACGTCGCTCCTTAGTTGTGTGGGATTCCAACTCCGGTTTCAGTCAGGTTTCCGCAATTAACCCTGATCAGACACCACGTAGCGATTGAATGCTCGGACGAGCGTGTCTTGGACCCCGCAGCGGAGCCCACGAGACCTTCCGGGGTAAAGCTTCGGGTGAGTTTCGGTATTTCAACTCCACTAATGGTAAAAGAGCTCGTTTCCCGCCCGACGACAACCTGATTTCTCGACTTTGTCGATATAAAAAAGTTATCTACTCTTTTCGAGTGCCCAGAAAGTTACCTGGCTCATGATACAGCTATGGAATGTGGGCCCGGAGGTTTCGCGGTCTCCGAAGCGTACGTTGTCGGATAATGAAAAGGCTACGAGTGCAGTTCGGACATACGTCCCCGACACGGCATCTCACAACAGGCCACGTCATCCAACTTATGTGGGGCCTCACACGAGGATTGTGAGAGGTGAGCCAGTCGGCGAAAGTAATGGGGACGGAATCCTCGCCCACCTTGAGAAGGGAACGTCCCATCCTTTAATCATAACCGTCCATTGTGCTGTACGTTGAATTCGAGTGGTAGAATGAAATCGGGTCGAACTGAAGTTGGGTTTGGTTCAAACTGGCGTTTGAGTCGAATATGTTGCGATTGATTGATGATTGAGTTGGCACTAAATATAGTTATTATTGATTTAGAGGAGCAAATATGTACGCGAGTATTAAATATTTACTTAACCTTCAGAAAATTTATTGGATTCCAAGATCTTGCTATCGAGGTTTAATGTACAACTGCAGGAGTTAAACCGATAAATCCTTTTATAGATGAAAACTTACATGGTAAATCCTTAATTCAAAGTACACACCTTCGCATGCAGCAACCCATGAACGACTGCACTCGACAAACGAAGAGAGGCAAAGGCTCAAGAGATCCCTATCGTCTTCCCCAGGAGCCACAAGAACAGGACCACTTCCAGCATGAAGATGGTGTGCAGCCATGCGCGGTCCAATGTGAAGCCAAAGATGGTGATGCCTGCCCTGTTGTTTTCCAAGTACGTCACTGCGATCGAAGAGGAAGGAGTGAAGTACGCTTATGGTTTACAGTTCTTTGTTGGAGGAGGAGGATTCATGGCGGCTTACCCAGTGCCTGTCTCTTTTGGAAGGTGATGGTACGGACATGGGGACGCAGGACGTTGGTGCCCTCCAGATCGTCTTCTTCGCTGCTTTCTTCCTCGTAAGAGGAGTCGGCTGCACCCTCGCCCACGGCAAAAGCGACCTCATGGCTTGTCTCGGGCTCTACGGTGAAGGAATCGATCGTGGCGCAGACATGCCACTTCGTCGCATGGCTCGTAAGAGCTTGGGCTTTGTGCGTGATCTTGGCGGCGCTGCGCAGGCAGACGAATAGTCCGGTGACGAGCACGACAGAGCACAGCTGCGAAAACCAAAAGCTCGATTCAGTCGACCGTGTAGGATTAATCTGGCTTTCGAGCTAATGAAGGGCGGTTTCCAGCTTACGGCGAGCTCCCCGGTGTTAAAGAGGTTGTCGTCGGAATGCGGTCGGAGGGTGACCAGCGTCGCGGCGAACTGGCTCGCAGTGACCAGTATCATCCCGAGCAAGATGAACGACCGGAACCGGTGGCTGATGACTTTGAGCTGCCGCCTCACCCGGAGATGCTCCTTGAGCACCACCTCCACGTCCGACTCCTCCTGGAACACCGCCGCGAAGTCCTGCAGCCGGAGGATGTGCAGGTGGCATATCAGGCGGAACAGCACGCAGACGAGGAAGAAGTTGGCGGTCCGGTAGATCCACGAGGCCAGCTCAAGGGCGCAGGCGACGCAGCCGCTGACCGTTTGGTTGCCGACAAAAGGGACCCGCCCCGCGCCGACCGCGTACCAGGAGAGCTTGTAGGCGAACTCTGCAGCGAAGCAGGGGGCGACGAAGCAGGCGAGGAGGCGGGAGGAGCGGCGGAGCTGAGCGGCGTAGGCGAGGCGGACACGGCCGGATTCGGCGGGGAGCTTGTTGAGGAAGAGGAAGCGGCGGAGACCGTAGCGGCGGGTGAGTTCGGAGAGGGTAAAGAAAGAGAGGGCGGCGGCGGAGGTGAGGGAGACCTGCGCGACGAGGTCGTACGGGCGGCGCTCGGGGCTGTAGGAGAGCGCGAAGTGGGACAGGGCCGGCACGGCAACGGCGAGGAGGAGGAACACGGACCACGAGACGGCGGCGCGGCAGCGGTCCGACTGGTCCAGGCACATCCAACGGAGGAACGTCCGGAGACCGCGGAGTTCGACGTCTTCGTCTTCGGGTTCCTCGTACAGTGGCAACGACTTCGCCGACTGGAGTAAAAAAGCGGAATCTCCACCGCCACCGCCTCTCGGCATCCTCAGCTGCTTGCTTTGAGAGAGCTGCGTGTGGCTTGTGCTTGGAACAGGAGTGATGGCTTTGCAAGGGCGAAGAGATAATGGCTTATAACGGGGAAGACATGAACGGATGGAGAAGTTTAAGGAAAGAGACGAAATGTCAACAGTGACCGCTGGAGAGGCGCGAGAGGTCGCTTTTGACGTTTCGAAGCGCGAGGGAAGGGGAAGGGAAAGGGGGACGGCGAAGGCGAAGAAAGCCATGGAACGGAGGGGAAGACTACCATTCATTTGTCTCACCAGGTAGGGAGCTCGGTGAAACATACGATTAAAGTGACGATTTGTGTCGCGACAGAGCCCCCATGAAGCCTACCAGCCCGACCCCACTCAGTCCTCGTCGTGATCTCACGAATTTGGCCACGATCAATGTGTCGAGATTGCCGGACAAAGTATATAAGATTGAGAGGGATCCAAAATCTACGCATAAAACCTTACAAGAAGTATAACAATGAGCATGAGGAAAATGAAAATATTTCAAGAGATAGTCCGGTGGTTTTGCTGACTTAAGGATTTATATATTTATATCGCATATTTAACATCTAAATAATTAGTCTCGAGTGCATCTGACTTTACTTATCAACAAACAACTTTGGTTGACATTGTTGTTAAAATAGGAGTCATGGCGCATTGAATTGTAGTTTCAATGAGTCATATCAAACAGAAGAGGGAAGCACGAAGCTAAATTTATGAGTCAACAGATTCTAATTGTAATTTAGCTGTCTTATATATATATATATATATATATATATATATATATATATATATATATATATATATATATAATTGCAACATCTAATGGCTTGCCTTTTGGAGTTAATATAAGGTAGGTTTTCATAGAAAAAGAAAGAAAAGGGAAGAAGATAGTGGACAGCAACGCATGACAAGTCAAAGAACTGAATCCACGGGCCACGACTTGCATCCTTGATTTGGAATGCATTCATCGACATAAGGATAAACTTAGACCCTGCACCACGACATATATATATATATATATAGACACGTAAGATAACTGACTATGCATACACGTAGATAATTGTATTTGCACAAAAACAAATGAGTATGTACATAGTTTTAAACGAAATTATTTTGACGTTAGAAAGATTCATAGAAATATCAAAGTAGGTTTCAACACTTATGGCTATGGGTATTGTTTGATAATCTTTCGAGTTCTTGATAGCTACTCTAATTTAATGTTTCTTAAAATTATAATAGTTGATGCTCCTCTGACGATTATATTATATTGGTCAATAACGATAAGTTTGAGAACCGTAATGAGTCATCAAATCTTGATAATCAATCTAGGGGAAGTCGAGTTGAGAGAGACGATCGAGGCTATTATCGATCTAGAGGTAGTAGGTCAGAAGAGGTAGAGGTGAAAACTAAAAGAATTATTAGGGAGACAATAAACTTAATAAGAGAAAAGTCTCTTATTATAGCCAAAGAAAGCCCTACCAAAACTTAAGAAACGTTATGTGTCGTACCCACCACATGAATTTTCATTTTATCTTTTTACTTTTGTTGTCACTAGTCTCTCTTGTTCAAGCTTAACATTAAATAAATATTAATGTTGACATGTAATCGGCTCTGGATCATGTTAAATATTTCTCCATTTCAATAAAAATATATATTTTTCAAAACTTGATTCTATATATGTGTTAAACATATAACTAGAGTCAAACCTTTTCTCATGCGAATACTTTTGATACGAGTGATGTTGAGGGATGTCTAATCCCCCAAGAGTTAAGAGTTTATAAGTCTCTTGTTCAACTTCTTGAAAACATGATAGAGTCCTTCCCAATTAAAAGCTAACTTTCCTTCGGAATGAGTAGAGTTGCTTATGTGAGTAGAGTTGCTTATGTCTGCCTTTCATAGCACCAAATCCTCAATCAATAACCAATAGTTTGAATTTTTTGTTTGTAGTATTTCACCATGACATGTTTGTTATCCAAGTTTCGCAAGTGCCTCATGACTTGTACTTTGTCAATTAAGTCGATATTAGCAAGAGTTTTTGATTTGACATCATATTATTATAATAATATGTAATTGGTGGTTTAGGCTATTGGGATACTAACTTGAAGAGGAACTATGAGCCATAAATTTATTCTCAAATCGTTAAAAAAATATTTGAATTAAAAGGGTTTGAAAATCGAAAAGTAAATATTTCTCTTAGCACTGATCAAAATTACGATAGAATGACCAGAGTCATCTTCGGGATCCTATGAAGGTCTATCATACTTATCCTACGATATGCAAATCTTCTTCTAGCATCAATATGTTATTCATTGGTTATCTATACATCAAAAACTTAAATTTAATCTGAGTTTCAAGCTTTTTGAGACTAAGGTTTATACTTGGGAGTCTTTTTATAACGTGCTTAGGTAATCGTTTGATTGAAAGAATTAGTTCACGAGATGGTTATCCATCGTGAATACATATGTCGAACTATCGAGTGTTACGGTATGTAATGAATGACTTATTCTGACATCGAAAGTCTCTTATTAACAAGCCATAATGAATAAACATATGTATTAGTTGTGAATAACTATAAAATTTACATAGCAATGTATCATCCAATTGCCCACATATTTCTCTTCCTTGTATGTAAATAATGCTAAAAAGTAAAAGTGTAAAGCAACATATCTTTAGGTTGGAATTGCAACATACATCCAATTCTAGAAAATTTGATTCAGTTAATTGATTTAGAATTACCTGTTCTTCATGAGGACTCAGGTGAAAAACCTGATTTCATATACTCTACGAAGTTGATGAACGAAATACTAATAAATAACAATTGAGATGCTTACCAATTACTAAAATTAATGGCAATGTTTGATGCTTTCTGGTCTAAGCTTGAAGAAACAAGAATACCTTTAAAGCATAGCTGGTATCATGTTGGAGTTTAGGTTTAACTAGTTATTGGACCAATCTGCAAATGCACTCTATGTGGCAACAAAATGTCAAAATTAAGCTTCATAGTAAAATTAGAGCACCTTAATTTCTCTCAAGAAGATAATATTTTGTTATCACAATCAACATTTACTATATTGGACTTATGATAATGTATCAAACTCATTTAGCAAAAATTGAGAGTTCAAAACTTTATTTGACTTTACAAATCGCGGCAAGATCCAATCGAAACTCACCTTCACTATATATCATTTGGCAAAAAAAAAAAAATTATTGCTTCACATTTACAAAAATATATCTATATGTTGGTGAACCATCAATCAATTGCATTAATCTAGGAAAATTTTGAAAATTAACAAGAGAACATGAATTATTTGAGAAAAATATAATATTTTGTAGCAATATAGCTGTAATGGCACTACATCAATTTTGTTACTATATTATCATATAATAAATCAAGATATTTTTTTTACAAAAACAAAGAGCATACAACATTAACTAGTAGGTAAAAAGCAAATCGTTGCAATAAAATCCAAAGAAAATAGAAGAACACGATTACCCCAATGATTTTAACAAGCTTCTCAAGGGGGGTATTTCTATTATCACTAGATGTAGATTTTTCTATTTTCTTCCTCCCAGTAGTCCAACTCCATACCATAAATGCTCCTATCGTTGCCATCAACATTGCCACACCAATCAAAACTTTCAGTAGTTGTGCCATCGTCACCCTCGCAAATGTCCATGCCATCAACCCTATCACAAACAATATCCTCCTCCACATGTTCAACACCCTAAAGGCGAACCCCTCCTTCCTTGATCATTATCATCGTCTCTTCATACACTTTATCCTTTTTCTTTCTCGTCGGACATTCGGTTGCCCAAGGGATGATTGTATGAGGTTAGAGGTGATGAATCCAATGGGTGACATATAAATGAGCAGGTTGGAGATCTTCCTAAACACATGGCTATAAGAAAAAAAAAGATTATAATATATAACATTTATGTTATGATTAAAATCAAAATTATTATAAATTAAGGATAATGATGCATATTTGTCGATATCATAATTAGTAGAATGCATTGAATATCACAAAATACATTCAATGTCCTTAAGCATAGCACCATATATTTGTCATTATATCGTTAATATGATTCTGTTCCAAAAGATTTTAGACTCTCTCTTTTTTCTCACCCTATTTTCCATACAATTACTGTTATCAATAGAATATAAATCAATCAAAGAGGGAAGAGAAGAGATCAAATGTGATCTTTGATAACTATTTTGATTAGATCCCTAGGAGGTTCTAGAAAAAATAATTAAGAGAGTCCTTTCTGTCAAAGTTCTCTTAATATTTCATAAGATAAATGGACTTCCTTTTTATTAATCATAACTTTAATCAAAATCTAATTAATTAAATCATATAATTTAATAAGGGCTAGATGAGGGGGCTAACCAAGCGAGTGGACTAGAGTGGAATTTGGACTCCGGTTGCGAGAAGATGTTGTTGAGTTTCACATGAGGAAATCGAACATCTTATTAAGCATCATAGAGTTGAGGAAGTCACTACTAGTATTGGGTGGTACCTACTCCTTCAACTATTATAGTAGCCGCAATATGATGTCGAATAAATACTAAAAGTGAGAAGCTATAACACAAAAAAAGAATATGAGCAAAACAAAAGTTATTTCATATACTCATTATAACTTCAAACTCTTTGCCTCTCATGGCACAACACGTGAGGTTTATATAGTCCTTATAAATATAGAAATTTTAATATATTTAATATAAATATTTTCTCTCCAAAAGACTATTTTAATTTTTAAAAATCATAAGTTAATTTGGTTCAATCTCCTATATAGCCTTTAATATACAATATCTTTTAATACAATGAACTTTTTTATGATGCCTCCAAAGGATGAATAAGTTATGACTCATATTGTCTTTCCTAAACTTTATTTTTAATTATTGAAATACTTTAAATTTGAATGACTTTGTAAGTATATTTGTTGTCTGCTTACTAAGTAGCTTAACTGCTTTAGTTTTGACGTACTCCCTTACTAAATATGTGTAATATCCCTCACTTTTGAAAATTATTAATAAGAAATTATATGTAAATTTGAGGACCTATATGTAAATATAAAACTTTTAAGGACTAAACTGCTAAGTTGCAAAATGAAAAGAAAATAAAGAAAACCAAAAATTTCGGTTTTATCCCACCGCCTCCCACGCACTCTCTGTTTCTTCGAGAAACAGAGAGGAGCGGTGGGGCGTGAGGAGAGAAGAAAGAAGAAGAAGAGGGAAAAGAAGAGAGGAGGAAGAGGGAGAAGAGAAGAAAAGAAGAAGAAGAAGAAGAAGAAGAAGAAGAAGAAGAAGAGAGGGAAGATGGAGAGGAGAGGGAGAGGCAGCAGCAGCCTGCACCTCTGTTTCCCGCAGGTGGAAACAGAGGAGAGTATGTGTGGGGCGTTGGGGAGGAGAAGAGAAGAAGAAGAAGAAGAAGAGAGGAGGATAGCTGCAGCAAGGCTGCAGCGAGGAGGTGTGTGGCGTTGGGGAGGAAAAGGGAAGAGGAGAAGAAGAGAAGGAGAAGAAGAGGGAAAAGAGAGGGAAGAGGGAGAGGAGCGAGAGGTGGCAGCAGCTAGGGCTGCAGCACCTCTGTTTCCTGCAGGTAGAAACAGAGGAGAGGTGTGGGGCGTTCGAAGAGGAGAGGAAGGAGAAGAGGAAGCAGGAGAAGAGGTTGTGATACCTCTGTTTCCTGTAGAGGAAACAGAGGAGAGGGTGTGTGTGACGCCGGGGAGGAGGAGGGAAGAAGAAGAGGAGAAGAAGAGAAGGGGAAGGAGGAGCTGCGGCTGCGGCGGTGGCAGCTGCAGCTGGAAGAGAAGGAGAGGAAGAAAAGAAGGTGAGGAAGAAGAGAAGTAGAAGAAAGGAAGGAGAAGGAAAAGAAGCAGCTACGGCTGCGGCTGTGGCAGGGAAAGAAAAAGAGGAAGGAAGAAGGGAAGGAGAGGAAGATGAGGAGGGGAGGAAGAAGAGGCTGCGGCCGTGGCTGAGGCTGCGACTGCAGCAGTGCAGCTGGGAAAGAAGAGAAGGAAAGGAAGAAGAAGAGAAAGGGGAGGAGAGGAAGAAGAGAGGAAGAGGAGAAGGGGTGGCAGCTGCAGTTGGAAGAGAAGAAGGAGAGGAAATAGAGTAGCGGAGGAAGAAGAGGCTACGGCCATGGTTGCGACTGCGACTGCGGCAGTTGCAGCTGGGAAAGAAAAGAAAGGAAAGAGGGAAAAAGGGGCTGCGGACGGGATTGCAGCCGCAGTAGTTATTGTCTGCGAGAGAAGGGAGGAAGGAAGGTAGTGCAGTGGAAGGGGCTACGATTGTGGCAGCGGTAGCGGCGGCGGCTGTGGCAGCTGCGTTTGAGAAAGAAAAAGAAGGAATGAGAGTAAGAGAGAGCAGGTGACTGTGCCTCGATGTTCGACACGTGGTGTAGTTGCGAAGAAAGGAAGAAAACGGGAGCACAAAACGAAACAGAGAGAGGACACGGAGGAAAAGTAGAAGGATTTGGGCTAGCACCTTCTTTGGATCTTCGGATCGAAATCTTTGAAAGGCAAGTTCCCTGATCGTTTCTCCTATAATTGCTTTGATATTTCTTATTGCAAGTTCCCGATTCGTTCCTCTTGTAATTGTTCTAATATTTCCTATTGCAAGTATCCTGATCTTTCCTTATTATAATTTGATCTCTACATTTGATTTGAATATGTGGAACTTGAATTATTCTAGCCTTACATTTGATATATCTCTTGTTTAGACATATCGATCCGAATATGTGCAACTTCTGAGATTCTGACCTTTCGTCCTTGTTATGATTATAACTTCATATATTGACCTCTGATTTGGACAAAACTTATTTGATCAGAATATAGACTCATAAACCTTTGTTTTGATAGCTTATTTTAAGAATTCAGAGTAAGTTTGTCTGCCCAAACTTCTGTTTCAAATGAGCCTACTGATTTTGCGAAATAGGGATCATAATTTCTGACCTTTTGATACTGAACTGCTTATAAGTCCCTGTTGCAAACGTTGAATTATTCAAAGCTTATTTCATTGGAAACTAGACTCGTAGATCTTTCTTTTGATATATGGATTGAAAGATTTGGAATCCAAACACCTGCCCAGTTATCTGTTGAATCTGACATTATGAATTCTGCCAAACAGAGATTTTGTTCTACGACCCTTGTTTACCAAATTATTTGTAACTCTCTCTATTGGACAGTTCAATTCATATGAAGCCTGTCTTATCTGAAAGTATAATCCAATGATATATTTCTGAGTAAATTGGAGCACGATTGATAGTTTGAATCATTTGTTCAATGTGCCTCTTGTATTCTGCCAGAAATCGAGCTTTGGTCGATTTCTAATATTCTGGTTTCATTCCTTTGGAAATCGATATCCTTTAGCTTTCTTATTCAATTGAGCTTTATAATACTGCTTTGAATTCTTGTATGCTCTTGTCCTTAAAATTATTTGCATTCTTGAAAACTATTGTGTAATGTTTAAGCTATATCGTATTGACTCCTATAGGCACATGTATAACTCATTGTTCCGCATTTGCTTTCGATGTGTGCCTATTCTAGTTTCATTCCTTTGGATATCGAATTCATCTAACCTTCTTATTTGAATTGAGTTATATATGATTGTTTGGAATCCGTGTATACTCTTGCTTTTATTTCATTCCAAATCTGAATACATTTGTGAGAGATTTGTTCCTTGCATCATATTGTCCTGAAAAGGCACATGTACGTTTTGTTGTTCCGCGTGTGCTTCCCATATATGCTACTTATTGTTAAAACTGCCATCTTGTACTCTGGTGTATGGGATTGTCTGGACCTTTGCCAGAAATGGTAAAGGGTATGCGCTTATTACCCGCTCTGTGGGGTCCCGCTCTGTGGGATATTTTGGACCTTTGCCAGAAATGGTAAAGAGTATGTGCTTAGAGCCTGCGATGCTCTGCTGGCCCCCTCTGACTTCACCTAGACGTGGGTGGATGGAGCTCCCAGACGTGGGAGACTTTTGTCAGGTGGTCATTCAGAAATGGATGAATCACATTCTGATTGAGATCCCACTACACCTTCTGTATGTTTGATATGATATCCAGAGCTTTGGTTATGTGTTTCTGTACATGCTTTGGATAAGATTGATATGTTTGCAACGTCAAAGACGACGTTTGAGCTTCTGTACGGTATTTGTTATTGATATGCTCTGAAATGTTTCATCCACTGTTGATATGTTTCGAAATGTTCCATATGTCGTTGATATGCTCCGGAACACTTCATACGCCATTTATACGCTCCAATTACTCTATGCTCCATTTGCTATGAACTGATATGTTCTGAAATGTCCTTTCTGCCATTGATATGCTCCAATTACTCTGTGCTCCATTTGCTATGAGCTGATATGTTCTGAAATGTCCTATCTGCCATTAATATGCTCCAATTACTCTGTGCTCCATTTGCTATGAACTGATATATTCTGAAATGTCTTATATGCCATTGATATGCTCCAATTACTCTATGCTCCATTTGTTATGAATCAAATGTCTTGAATGACATGATACATATGATTTTGTATCTAATGAGATGGTATCCTTGAGAATTCTTGTATTCTGCCTTACATTATGATACCTTACTCGTTTGAAACCGTTCCTTTTGTTATAAATATGTTTTGTCACTTGCTGAGCCGTTTTTGACTCACTCCGTTGTTATATAAATCTTTCAGGTCAGCATGTCACTCTTCGAGATGTTTGATTTGGGCTGAGGCAGTGGATAGCTATTCAGAATTATAGGCAAGTCTTATTGGTTATTATGCTATTGTTGTATAAGCATATTTTGTATGTAATGAATTGTTCTGATGATCGAAATGGATATACTGTGTAAATGTGTTAGAAGATCTCTCTATTTGGAATTTCAGAATGTTAAGTCTAATTTATGACGATATGAACTTGTGGTGAAT
The DNA here is from genome assembly GCF_036884655.1 of Musa acuminata AAA Group. Taxonomy (NCBI): domain Eukaryota; kingdom Viridiplantae; phylum Streptophyta; class Magnoliopsida; order Zingiberales; family Musaceae; genus Musa; species Musa acuminata. The sequence goes on along the minus strand of NC_088346.1, from coordinate 43,439,659 downwards.
AGTTGGAGTTCTGATTGTATAATTTATTTAGCTTGTGGATTTATAAATGTTGTTCATGTTTGTTAAGTTGGCTTGGGTTGCCATAAATGTGAATTATCGAGTGATGTGATATATGATTTTAAAATGCACAGGTTTTATGGATGTGAATTTGATAGAATATTTTTCAGTGTCCTCAAACGTTAGTTTGGATCGGTCTGTGATTAAAATTTTAAAAATCATGGATATTTTGAGGGTGCATGACAATATGTTTTGGTCTTCCAGGCTAAATTCTTGACAAAAGGTAATAAGTAACTTATTATCTATATAAACTTTGGTTGGATTTTTTTTCATTGTATATGAAACATCTAAATTGCATGAAAAACATAAAAGATTGTTGTATATATTTTGCTTCATAAGTTGATATATTATTTTTTCGAAGACCAAATAAATAGAACTTCATTTAGATAAAATCGGAAACTCGTTGTCCAATCACTATTATTGAATCCAATAAGATATTACTTCTTACATTAAGAATATAATATGTCATAGTCAATTATCATTTTAATATACCATAATGTCCTCTTAGCAACCTTTATAAATTTTCATAGATCTATTTATGAGATGCTTTATAAGGTAATAGTCAATTATGAGATGCTTTACAAATTTTCATAAATCTATTTATCAAAGTAATTACAAATAATATATCAAATTATGTCCTTTAACAATCAAGTGAGATTTCAAGTATCTTAAACAGTTGACTAGATTTTTATAATAAATTAGATTAATTAGTTTATCTTCTCTTTTTTTAGTCAACTTGGTGTCATATTTCACTAATATATCAATACCATCGACAACTTTCTATATAGATTTAGGATCTCCTTTACATAATTGTTTGTGAAATAAAAAAATTATTCACTATCTTGTTTGACTTTGATGCCTAACAAATAAGTCACAAGGCCTAAGTCTATCATCTCGAACTTCAACTTCATTGGGTGTTTAAGTTTTTTAATCACGAAGGACTATTGCTAATAAAAATCAAATAATCTACATACAGACATATAAATAGAATATCTCCATCAAAATTATTTTTCATATATTATATTCATACGAGTATTTTAAAAATTATTTTAAATAAAATATATTTTAATTTAAAATTTTCATGCTCATGCAACTTGTTTAAACCCATAAAGAATCATTTTTAACTTGTATACTTTATCTTCATATCTAATGATAAAACTAAGGATTGTTGAACATATATCTCATCATCAAGAAATCTGAGAAGAAATATTGATTTAACATTAATTGATAAAATTCTTTATTTTACACAAGCAGCTAAAGAGGTGCAATTGATAAATTTCTTTGCAGTGAATTTTGTATTATATTATATTTTTCTATCTCTTCTTGTGTATTTTTTATTTTAAATATTCACTTAAAATTGATCATCTTGTGATTTTCAACCTCTCATGAATCATTTTTATTAATAGCATTTATTATTTCCTCCTTCGTGACGTCATTTTTCTTTCTAGTTGATTGATTATAACATATGAGATAACTGCTTAAGTTATGTTGAACTGCATAGATTTGAAGTGTTTGTACAGATTTAGACCTTATCGAGAAACTTATGAGAATTGTAGCGTTGGAACTTTCAGCTAAGAGTTACAAAACATACACAAAGATCATCAATAGATTGTTCTCTTTCGTGTTGTTAGTTCCTAGAGATTGGATTTGAGCCGTGTCGTAAACAGTAGTCGATGTTTTCTGCTGGATTCGACTGCACATGAATCGGTTCTAACATCTCACATAAACGACTTTGCCGTGGATGATAACTAATAATAAGATCATCGAATCCTGCTCTTAATTATATTACAAATTAATCCTCTGAAACAGAGGCTGTAGCACTGTTACGAAGATTTCTGCAATAGACCTGCACACCTACGTATACATGAAACATCTACACGCACGTCATGCTCCTGCCTCAACCATGCACTTGTAGAGAGAGAGAGAGAGAGAGAGAGTTGCTATTCAAAACTTACTTGCTTTTGGCGTATAATACAAGATAAGTATTCATAGAAGAGTTTCAGAATCATTCTTGAAGAATCAAACACAAGCGTATAATAGGAAGTGTTCTGCAACTCGAGAATAAACTCATATCGTAATCGTCTCTTCCGTGAGGCAAAAGGTACTGAGAATAGAAGAAGAAGAAGAAGAAGAAGCAGCATGGTGACGATCAGTGCCCAGGACCACGCAGGCTTGGACCAGAGCGAGCTCTCGCCATTGTCAAAGCTGGAGATAGCGTGGAGTGGTGGCCATGATCAGGTATTACCCTTGAGCCTTCTGCCATGCACACACAGGAGAGGGCAACCAAGCATGTCATCAGAAACAAGAACACAAGGGCCATGAGACGCCGCACCCATCTCATCCTACCTACACTGCTATGTGGAGGGAATGATAGATACCTTATGAAGAGGTGATATCGAGGAAGATGCATCAGTGCCTAGTTTTATAGAGGATTACGGTCTGAATCAAACATGACTAGTTGACAAATTGGAGTTGTTGGTTTCTTGGCAGTTCGGATCTCTCTGTGCTCGTTTGACATTGTTACTGATCTCTTCGGCATACTCTCCTTTTTCTTCTTCTCTTGCATCATGGAAACTATACTTCCTGCTTGCAGACCACAAACCTACCACCATTGTTGACCTTCCCATCTCCTCACAATACTTGTCCTCATCACATTTATCTACCGGTTTCTGAATGCATTCGTCAACTGCTGCACCGGCACAGTTGTTTCTTTCTGCTACCAAACACTGTCAAAGATCATGAATTGTTCTACATGTCCTTTGCAAGTCAAGATAAGCCTGAAACTCTTTCTTCGTCATACGAGCCTGAAAGCACAAGGCAGAGATTTTATAGTACATCATCTGTATTCCAACCCTGCTGGGGACCAGCAAAAGTTGAAAGCCGTGGCTTCCTGAAAAGCTCATATGAACTGATTGACTTATATGCAGGGGTTTGACATGGAAGGAAGAGTGCTGACTTCCATGGCACGTATGAACTGAGAATGTCATTGTGATGCAAATATTAAATTATATCAAAGAAGTCGAAATAAAAAATTGGGTAAATTTCATGAAAAAGCCCCTCCTTTTTAGACTTTTGCCCGAAGGTGTCCCTGGTTTTCAATTTTTCGTTTAGTACCCTCTATTTCTTGTGAAACTTGTAATGCCCCTGGCTACTACTCGCTTTCGTCACAAGGCTCTACTATCTCCATGTAGTCGCTTCTATCTCGTCGTGGCTATCTTCTTCCTCTTCCTTATCTTCGATGTGTACCACTTAAATCTCATCATCGTTCGCGCCTACTATACGCTCAATAATAAGTCGAACTCCTCATCCAACTCTTTCCACAACATAAGTGCATCATTGGGTCACAAGCATAGTCGGTAACTCCATGTCTCATCGCAAAGCTCTATCATCACCTATGATCTCATATTCTTCTATATTCACACGTATTGGATAAAGACAATCGCGACAGAGTCGAATTGATAAAATCTTAAGATATGACCAAGATGATCACGATAGGATGAAAGTGGTGAGTGACAACCATGAAGAACATTTAACATTAAAAAAAATAAAGAGATAAAATAAAAATAAAAAAATATAAGATAGTATCCGAGAAAAGCTAAAAAAGGAAAATCTTAAAAAAAAAATCAATCCATATTAAATGGAAGAACCCACTAATAGAGGAATCAGACGATCATATTTTTCTTGTCTTCTTCTCCAACGCTTTGTCTTCATCGTGGATGCCATGAATTGCACCAACTACTGGCAGACAACACGGCACGCCTTCACGTGCATCCCATCAGCCCATTAACTCTCGGAAACCGAATGTTAAGATTACACATTTGTCCCTATCTAAATCATGCCTCTGCACAGTCATATATTGTTGGTAATTGAGCAACTTATAAGCTTTTTTCATTATAATATATATATTTTTAATGACTGGCAGCTGTAGATTTGACTTCGCGAGAAATTGTTGTTCACAGTAACTTCTTTTTATCATTATAATAAAAAAAAGGTATTTTAAGATTGGATAGGGGTTGTTAAGTAATTATAACTATTTTGTTTCAATATTATATAATATATTATCGACCCCCGGAGTGTAATGGAGAGCGAGTTCGCACTTTGAGGCTTTTCTACAAGCAGCGGAGGAGCGGCGATGAAGAGGCGTTCGATCGACGGAAAGGAGGAGAAGAAGAACAAGAGGCCGAGATCCGCCGAGGTGGCGGCTCCGGAGGAGGCGGTGTCCGCGGCGGAGCTCGGGGAGGACCTGCTGCTTGAGGTGCTGAAAAGGGCGGACGCGCGGACGCTGGGGAGGGCGGCGTGCGTGAGCCGAGGGTGGCGGAGGCTGGCGGAGGACGAGCGCCTCTGGGAGGCGGTGTGCACCCGAGACTGGGTCAAGGTCCCGTGCGGCAAGCAGCAGCTCCGCGCGGTGGTGCTCGCCCTAGGCGGATTCCGCCGCCTCCACTCCCTCTACATCCTCCCGTTCCTCGCCCCCTCGGCCGCCCTTCCCTCGCCCATGACGGGTCGGCCTCACCCCCAGCAACGGTGGGGCAAGGACGAGGTGCAGCTCTCGCTCTCCCTCCTCTCCATCGGCTTCTTCGAGAAGATGATACCTAACAACAACCGCGGCGGCCGCGGCGGCGCGTGACCTCCGGAAAATTAGCCCCCTTAAAGATCTAATTTTTATCTTCCTTAGCTGTTGTTGTGGCCGTAAAAATCCAAAATTTATCTTCCTCAGCTGTTGTTGTGCGACACACTTGATCCTTTTAAGCTTTCCTCTCTCTGCTCATTTTCCTTGGCACGATGTCTGCAGTCGAAAGAGTTGCAGGAATTGGGAATTACAGAGGGGAGGAAGAGGACAAGAGAAAGGCTGAGGACCGTCGGTGGATGGTGGAATGCCACCTTTTTTTCTTCGTTCTTTCTATTGGAGTTGTGGACGACAGAGGGATGCGATGGGATTTGCCGCAGCAATGTTGGAAGATAGTGGTCTGTTTTGGCTCCTTGGAAGTAGCTTTGTGTAACCATGCGTGTGTTGATTGGGACATTTGTCTTCGACTCCGCACAAAGTTTGGTTTGTCTGGACAGCGAGAACTGTGAAGGAGATGGAAGAAGGGATCAACTGAAAGCAACGACTCGGGTAACGACTCGAGGCCTCGAAAGCCTGTGGGCGTGGTTTGAGCCTTCGTTTCGTACATCGAATCGTTAGCCGAATCGCGACGCCGAGGCATCGACGCTGGCCTCGTTTGACCTCAAGCATGACCGGACCTGAGTCGGGTCAAATCAGCCTATTTGTCCGGACCCGGTCAATCCATCGGACCGGAATCGGGTCAAATCGAGCAAGCCGATGCCCGATCAAACTCTGACGATCCGATCTCCTCGCACGAATCACATCGCCCATCAATCATTCATATACGACCAACATCCCCATGTCATCATCCTCTCAAACAAAGCGTTCCGCATCAGCCGGTCATATACATTGGTCAACGCTTCGACCTTGATCTCATAGAACAAAGCTTAAAAGCTCATGTAGCGATCAACACCAAGATTACTACATTCTCTTCACCTTTTGGATTGAACTTTTGATTTCATGCTTCTAAGATTCAATTCTCGTGCAATAACCTCGAGGTTTCCTTGGTCGGAACTTTGCAAAGTTGGAATGGTGGACTTAACTCTTCTGGTCAACCTAAAACCCCTCACTTGAAGGTATATAAACCAACACAGAAGGAGACGCCGATAATAACACCCTGCTAACGACACATTAACCATGGCCACAAATAAGAGGTTTTTAACTTTGCTTTTATCATATTGGCGATAGATTTCGTGTTTCTCGTTGAAATTAAGACCTTTGAAACTCTCAAAGAGAATGAGATGGCAACGGGTCAACAGATCGATCAATAATGTACTGCTCGACGAATCAAGATGGGATGTCGGAGTTGAGGAGGTAGTTTATCCTATTGGTACTCTAATATACAGTTTCGTTTGCCCACCGATGCTTCTTTTTAGATTGAGGCCTTCTCAGTAGCCACGTAACCTCTTCGACGAACTTCGAGTTACACATCTTCACCATGTCCAACTCCTCGGTGAGCTTTGAGCTACTTGTCTTCATCATATCCGGCTCTCGGGTGAGTCGTAGAAGCTCATCTTCCATCACACAATTGGTGAGGCCAGCTAGGCACTGCTCAATGTCATCCAGTTGATGCATTAGTTCGACCACTCAAGCCTTCGCCTCGACAACAACAGTGGAGGCTCCCCCTTTTATTAGCTCCTTGATCTTAGCTCGAAGATTGAAAATCATAGTGGACTGTCGGTGAATGACAATGCCAGCATCTTGGACACTATCAATGAGAGTCATCACATGGTGGTGACACTACAAATAAAAAATAAATAAGTCATTGAAGCAAATTCGAGGGAGAAGGTAGCAGCCTAACTTACCATAACTTAATTTCGATAGCATGTGTCGATCAGGACCTTCGAGGGGGAGCAGTAGAGCTGCTTCGTCATCCCCGGGCACAAGGACCTATGGTAATATTGCTCCACAACTAGGCCTTCATCCCACACCTTTTGCATATCCCTTATATCTTCCCATCGGGGCTACAACGATCTCTGAGGTTAGATCCGACAGGTTAGCCATTTACAAGACCATGAAGGGCAGGGGCTTCTCCCTGCACAAGTCCAGCATTAATCTCAGCATGCTCCACCTTTTTCTCGAGCTCGACCTAGAACTCTGGCTTCTTGGAGGCGCTAGTGTTGCAGTCGGGGAAGGCTCTATTTCTCAAGTTAGCTCTTCGGGCATGTCGCCCCTTTGGGGGCATGGGATCCTCTTTGCTATGGCATCGTGCTTCTTCTTTGGTCGATCAATGCTATCATGATAGCCATACTAAGGAGGTTCAATGCCTCTATCGATGGCTCACAAGAGGTCGTTGGGACCGAACGGGGCTCTACTGCACCTAATAAAGAGCCAGGCTCCTTCCTTTTCAAGATTTGTAGATTTATGTCCGTAGAAGATCCAAATCACAAAGTTAAAGATTAAAAATAAATGTTAAGTAAAGTGATGAGAATTTTGAGTCATACTCAAAGGAGTCGGGCTGGTATTCACATTGATTAGCTACTCCTCATCCATCTTTTGGACTGTCTCAAAGGAAGAAAGTATATTCCTTAGTTAAAGCACTTGATTTACCTTCTCGTCTAATAGGAAAGGAGGGGTGTTATCAATGTAATGTGCCAACCAGGTGAGGTTGAACCCCCAATCTTAACTTGAACTCGCAAAGAAGAAGTGCTCCTTCTAACTCTTATTATTAGAAGGGGCACCGTTGACCTTGAAGACCCCCCGAGTGGCTATGCAGTAGCCACTTCTCCCATTGCATAATAAAAAAATAAGTGACAAAGAAGGTGTAGGTCGAAGTAATATCGACATGCCGATATTCCCCGATGAATACTATCAAGTAGCGCTATGAGTTGAGCGTCATTTAGAAAGATGATATTTCCCACCATTGAAAGCATAACACTATTAATGGGTGAAAAAGAAGACAAAAGCCCGCCTCAAAGGTGTCATGAGATAAGCAGAAAGACTGGGTCGAGGAACTTATAGGTCGAACTCGGCCAAGATAAGATACTTAATTCAAAGGTGATCTAAGAGAGATGCGCTCACCACTGAATTATAATCATAAGAACTCCTCATAGAATCTTAAGTCCCAAAGAACCCTCGGGATCACGAGAGAAGCCCCTTCCGACGAAGAGGACCCAACCTCCTCCACTCTTTGATTGTTCGAAGATGGAGCACAAATCTCGATTGACTGGTGATTAGAGGATCGGGAAGAACTTATGAAAGAGGTGAGACATCCCGACTTGAGACAGAAGAGTAGAACTGACATCAGGATGAACGACTCAAAGATGGATCCACTATATCGAGAACCGAGGCCAGGGGGAAGATACTCCTAATGAGGTCCTCGGGGTGAGGCTAAAAACTCTCGAGGCTTTGAAGACTATAGACTCTGAAGGCTCAGATAGAAGAATGAACCTCACCCTATAAAAAGAGAGGATTTAGAAGGAGGAGACCTATCTCTCTCTTATCAAGATCAAAATAAGTGTCTCGTCGAGGGTAAATCACAAGATGCCTACTATGGCAGGAAGGTCTGAGACCTACCATGATAGAGAGAGGACCTGAAATCTATCATGACGGAGCAAGACCTCAAAACCCACCATGACACTAAGATCAAAAATCCACCACAACGAAGAGAGGACTTGAAATCTATCACGATGGAGGAAAGATTTACAGCCCATCACGATAGGAAGATTTGAAATTCATCATGATAAAGAGAGGACCTGAAATTCACTACAATAGAGAAAAAATTTGAAGCCCACCATGGCGACACAGGGCCAAATGAGCCCGAGACTTATGAGTTGGGAAATAAACCTACCGTGATGAAGGTGCAGGACTAAATAAGCCCAAGGCATGAGTAGGTAAATCCGACCCATGCTAGAATAAACCAGCAACAGTGGAGGCATAGGGCCAAACGAGCCCGAGACGTGTGAGTTAAAAAATCCGACCAATGCTAAGATAAACTCACCATGACAGTGTATGGCCAAATGAGCCCTAGGTGTGTGAGTCGGGAAATCTGACTCATGCCAAGATAAACTCACCACGATAGAGACGCAAAGCCAAATGAACTAGGCATGTGAGTCAAAAAAATTGACTCACAATAGGATAAACCCATCATGGTGGTGTAGGGCCAAATGAGCTCAAGGCATGTAAGTTAGGAAATTTGACCCATGCAAGGATAAACCTACCATGGTGAAGGTGCAAGGCCAAATGCCCCTGAGATACATGAGTTAGGAAACCTGACCCGTGCTAAGGTAAATCCGTTACAACAGTGGCACTAGGTCAAATGCGCCCAAGACGTGTGAGTTAGAAAACTAGATGTGCTTAACAAGAAATTTGCTATGATAGAAACGCAAGGCCAAGTGCGCTTGTGAGTCGGGAAACCTAACCCGTATAAAGAGAAATCCGCTATGGCATAGTCCCAATGCCAAATGTGCCTAAGACGAGTTTGTTGGAAAACTCGACCTACATAAAAATAAATTTGCTACGACAAAGGCACAAGGCTAAATGAGCTTGAGACGCATGAGTCGGGAAACTCGACTCACATAAGAGAAATCCACTATAGTGGTGGCGCAAGATTAAATATACCCGAGATGCATGAGTCGGGAAACTCAACTCGTGCTATGGTAAATTTGCCATAGTAGAGGCACCATGGCAACTACGCTCAAGATGCGTGAGTCGATTAAACCTAACCAGCATAAAGAGATATTCGTTACGGCGGAGGCCAAGCCAAATGCTTCAAAGATGCATGAGTCGGAAAACTCGACTAGTGTAACGAGAAATTCGTTATGATAAAGGTGCAAGGCCAAATGTGTCTAAGATGTATAAGTCGAAAAACCCAACCCATGTAAAGAAAATTCTACTATGGTAGAGGTGCAAGGCCAAATGTGCCCGGGACGCATGAGTCGGGAAACCCAACCCGCGTCAAGAGAAATCCACTATGGTAGAAACGTTGGCCCAACGTGCTTGAGATATGTGAATCGAGAAAACCCGACCTGTAATATAAGATCCCGAACACTCCCATTCTGCATAAATTAAATGACGCGCTTCAAACCTCTTTTGTTAGAGTTTTGAAGCATGCCTTTATGAAGATAAATGATAGGGAATCTACCATCAACTAACACGTGGTTGGGACGCGAGATCCAAGTCACCCTCCATCCATCTACTAGATAAAGATTCAAAGCAGGAAAACATAAGTTTACTTCTCATTTATTATGACAACGAAGACAATCACAAACTTTCTTCTCTTCCGTTATGACAAACAATATCAAACAACATTCTCATCATTTAAGTTATAAAAACATATTTCGAACAAGGGGAAGCTCTACCTTTTTTTCAAACTATTCAAATCCATATTTTAATATATCGAATTGCTAATTAAGTGTGTGTGAGAGATCAAATCGAAAAACCTCTTCATACAAGTGAGATAGTCTAGATAATACTGTGCACATAGGTGCAAACCATATCGAACTGACCTAGACGTTAACGACCTTTTCCTTAATAATATATATATTTCATATATTTTATTTTTTACAAATTGAAAAAAAGTCTATCCCTATATATATATATATATATATATATATATATATATATATATATATATATATTTATTTATTTATTTATTTTTTTTGAATATACAAATTTTCATTTTAAGCGGCGGGGGGAAAGGGGCTGTGAGGTGAAAAGAAGGAAGTGATGGGGAGTGCGATGACGGGAAGCGAGCGGCGAAGAGTAGACCACCATGAGGGAGACGGCGGAGGAGACGCGGCCACTGAACCATGTGCCTTCGCCTAGGTCAACAACACCCTCCCCTATTACTGCCCTCGCATCAACGAAGCAAAGGTCTCCATGAGTCCTATACATTAGGGTTTCCGACCTCTTCCTTGTGTCATCTTCTCTTGCCTCCGTGGCGACCATGTGTGAGATTTGATTGTGCCATCGTTGTGGTCACCGATAGATGCTTTGCGATCAATGGTAACTGATATGGCAAAAAATGGCAATGTGACACGTCATCCCCCTGACCAACGCACTGCCCGAGGCTCGCCATACCCTGCAGCAGCTCGGCCTCACACGCAACCGAAGGCACAGTCCTGCCCTGCAGACAGCTACATCAGGTAACATCAAACCCCCTCTATAAATACCCCCGAGCCCTTAGAAAAAGGGGGATCACACACTCAACAGAGGGAGGTTTCTCCTCCTCCTAAACCCCCTCCACATCTTTCTCTAACTTGATCGTCGGAGGGGTCGGGCCGAGCTCCTGGCCCGACCTGTGTGCAGGTGCGAGACGGTGTCGCCTCTTCCTGGCGCTGTGGCGAAGCTTCTTCCCGACCGGGACGACCCGACCTCCCGACTTCTTCCCGACCGGGACGACCCGACCTCCCGACCCGAACCACCGAGCTCGGCTGCTGAGAGACCCCGAGGAGCGCCCCCAAGGAGATCACCGCCTTCCGGACACGGACCAAGCCGCGACGGCCCCGAGGCCACGGCTAAAAAAGTTACTTACACTAACATAATGGCGCTAGAAGGAGGGCCCGAAATGACGGTACGTTAGCTTTCTCCTTGGTTGCTCCGCTGCAGCCGACCTACGCCAGCAGCAGCAGCGACTTCTGGGGCCGGTCTCGGCTCCTCGGCCTCTCGGCCACTCGGCCCCACGCGCGCGGCCAACCCGAGCGCCTCGGGCCCCTCGGTCCCACGCGCGCGGCCACCCCGCCCGCGTCCCACGCGCGCGACCAGCCCGCGCGTCCCGAGCTCCTCGGCCACGCGCCCGACCAGCTCGCGCGTCCCGAGTTCCTCGGCCACGCGCGCGACCAGCCCGTGCGTCCCGAGCTCCTCGGCCACGCGCGCGACCAGCCCGTGCGTCCCGAGCTCCTCGGCCACACGCGCGACCAGCTCGCGCGTCCCGAGTTCCTCGGCCACGCGCGCGACCAGCCCGTGCGTCCCGAGCTCCTCGGCCACACGCGCGACCAGCTCGCGCGTCCCGAGCTCCTCGGCCACGCGCGCGACCGGCCCGCGCGTCCCGAGCTCCTCGGCCACGCGCGCGACCAGCCCGCGCGTCCCGAGCTCCTCGGCCACGCGCGCGGCTCGGCCCCACGCGCGCGGCCAGCCCGCCCGCGTCTCGGCCACTCGGCCCCACGCGCGCGGCCGAACCGCCCGCGTCCCACGCGCGCGGCCGAACCGCCCGCGTCCCACGCGCGCGGCCGAACCGCCCGCGTCCCACGCGTGCGGCCAGCCCGACCGCGCCGAGCGTCTCGGCCACTCGGCCCCGCACGCGCGGCCAACCCACGCGCCTGGGCCCCTCGGTCCCACGCGCGCGACCAGCCGACCTGCACCACGACTTCTGGGGTCGGCCTCGGCTTCCTGGCCAAACCCCCCTCGGTCCCGCGCGCGCGCGGCCAACCCGCGCGCCTCACGCACCGGCCAAACCGCCCGCGTCCCATGCGCGCGGCCAGCCCGACCGCGCCGAACACCTCGGCCATAGCGTGCCCGAGACCTCCTCGGCCACAACCTACCCGAGACCACCTCGGCCATAGCGTGCCCGAGACCTCCTCGGCCATGGCTTACCCGAGACCTCCTCGGCCACAGCCTACCCGAGAGCTCCTCGGCCACAGCCTGCCCGAGACCTCTTCGGCCATGGCTTACCCGAGAGCTCCTCGGCCACAGCCTACCCGAGACCACCTCGGCCACATGCGCAGCCGGCAAGCAGCATCGCTGCCTCGGCCACTCGGCCACATACGCGGCCGCCTCACTGCCTCGTCCACTCGGCCTCGTGCGCAGCCAACACGCTGCCTCGCTGCCTCGGCCTCATGCGCAGCCAACATGCTGCCTCGCTACCTCGGCCCCTCGGCCTCATGCGCGGCCAGCACGCTGCCTCGGCCCCTCGGCCTCGTGCGCAGCCAGCACGCAGCCTCGCTGCCTCGGCCTCATGCGCAGCCAACATGCTGCCTCGCTACCTCGGCCCCTCGGCCTCATGCGAGGCCAGCACGCTGCCTCGGCCCCTCGGCCTCGTTCGCAGCCAGCAAGCGGCCTCATGCAAACACACTGCCTTGCTGCCTTGCTGCCTCGGCCACATGCGCAGCCAGCAAGCAGCATCGCTGCCTCGGCCACTCGGCCACATACGCGGCCGCCTCACTGCCTCGTCCACTCGGCCTCATGCGCGGCCAACACGCTGCCTCGCTGCCTCGGCCACTCGGCCTCGGGCGCAGCCAGCACGCTGCCTCGGCCACTCGGCCTCGTACGCAGCCAGCACGCAGCCTCGCTGCCTCGGCCTCATGCGCAGCCAACATGCTGCCTCGCTACCTCGGCCCCTCGGCCTCATGCGAGGCCAGCACGCTGCCTCGGCCCCTCGGCCTCGTTCGCAGCCAGCAAGCGGCCTCATGCAAACACACTGCCTTGCTGCCTTGCTGCCTCGGCCACATGCGCAGCCAGCAAGCAGCATCGCTGCCTCGGCCACTCGGCCACATACGCGGCCGCCTCACTGCCTCGTCCACTCGGCCTCATGCGCGGCCAACACGCTGCCTCGCTGCCTCGGCCACTCGGCCTCGGGCGCAGCCAGCACGCTGCCTCGGCCACTCGGCCTCGTGCGCAGCCAGCACGCAGCCTCGCTGCCTCGGCCTCATGCGCAGCCAACATGCTGCCTCGCTACCTCGGCCCCTCGGCCTCATGCGAGGCCAGCACGCTGCCTCGGCCCCTCGGCCTCGTTCGCAGCCAGCGAGCGGCCTCATGCAAACACGCTGCCTTGCTGCCTCGGCCACATGCGCGGCCGGCAAGCAGCATCGCTGCCTCGGCCACTCGGCCACATACGCAGCTGCCGCACTGCCTCGGCCACTCGGCCACATGCGCAGCCAACATACTGCGCGCTGCCTCGGCCCCATGCGCGGTCTATCTGCCTACACCGAGCACCTCGGCCAATCACTGCCGAGATCCACCTCGGCGCGGCCCAACCGCCTGTCGTGTTCCTCGGCCGCGTGGTGCCCGAGGCCACGTCCTCGCGTCCTGCCCGCCTGATCGTGCTACTCGGTCGCATGGCCCTTGCGACCACGCCTGCGCGGTCTGCCCGCCTGCGTCGTGCTCCTTGGCCCCATGTTCCCGAGACAGACCAGTGCCGCCAGTACGCCCGCGTCGTGCCCCTCGGCTCCATAAACCCCGAGCCACGTCTGCACGGCCAGCCTGCCCGCGCCGACCTCCACGGCCATATCCACCTGGTTCACGCCCCTCGGCCGCGGCTTGCCTGCGCCGAACCCCGCAGCTCCATGCTTGCCAAGCCCGCCTAAGCGGCGTCCCTCGGTCGCAGCCTGCCTGCACCGAGCACCTCGGCCAATCTCTGCCGAGACCCACCTCGGCGCGGCCCGACCGCCTGTCGTGTTCCTCGGCCGCGTGGTGCCCGAGGCCACGTCCTCGCGTCCTGCCCGCCTGATCGTGCTACTCGGTCGCATGGCCCTTACGATCACGCCTGCGCGGTCTGCCCGCCTGCGTCGTGCTCCTCGGTCGCGTAATGCCCGAGACCACACCTGCGCCGCCAGCCGCCTGCGTCGTGCTCCTTGGCTCCATGTTCCCGAGACAGACCAGTGCCGCCAGTACGCCCGCGTCGTGCCCCTCGGCTCCATAAACCCCGAGACACGTCTGCACGGCCAGCCTGCCCGCGCCCGAGTAGCCGAGGAGCTCGGGACGCGCGGGCTGGTCGCGCGCGTGGCCGAGGAGCTCGGGACGCGCGGGCTGGTCGCGCGCGTGGCCGAGGAGCTCGGGACGCGCGGGCCGGTCGCGCGCGTGGCCGAGGAGCTCGGGACGCGCGAGCTGGTCGCGCGTGTGGCCGAGGAGCTCGGGACGCACGGGCTGGTCGCGCGTGTGGCCGAGGAGCTCGGGACGCACGGGCTGGTCGCGCGCGTGGCCGAGGAGCTCGGGACGCACGGGCTGGTCGCGCGCGTGGCCGAGGAACTCGGGACGCGCGAGCTGGTCGGGCGCGTGGCCGAGGAGCTCGGGACGCGCGGGCTGGTCGCGCGCGTGGGACGCGGGCGGGGTGGCCGCGCGCGTGGGACCGAGGGGCCCGAGGCGCGCGGGTTGGCCGCGCGCGTGGGGCCGAGTGGCCGAGAGGCCGAGGAGCCGAGACCGGCCCCAGAAGTCGCTGCTGCTGCTGGCGTAGGTCGGCTGCAGCGGAGCAACCAAGGAGAAAGCTAACGTACCGTCATTTCGGGCCCTCCTTCTAGCGCCATTATGTTAGTGTAAGTAACTTTTTTAGCCGTGGCCTCGGGGCCGTCGCGGCTTGGTCCGGGTCCGGAAGGCGGTGATCTCCTTGGGGGCGCTCCTCGGGGTCTCTCAGCAGCCGAGCTCGGTGGTTCGGGTCGGGAGGTCGGGTCGTCCCGGTCGGGAAGAAGTCGGGAGGTCGGGTCGTCCCGGTCGGGAAGAAGCTTCGCCACAGCGCCAGGAAGAGGCGACACCGTCTCGCACCTGCACACAGGTCGGGCCAGGAGCTCGGCCCGACCCCTCCGACGATCAAGTTAGAGAAAGATGTGGAGGGGGTTTAGGAGGAGGAGAAACCTCCCTCTGTTGAGTGTGTGATCCCCCTTTTTCTAAGGGCTCGGGGGTATTTATAGAGGGGGTTTGATGTTACCTGATGTAGCTGTCTGCAGGGCAGGACTGTGCCTTCGGTTGCGTGTGAGGCCGAGCTGCTGCAGGGTATGGCGAGCCTCGGGCAGTGCGTTGGTCAGGGGGATGACGTGTCACATTGCCATTTTTTGCCATATCAGTAACGATCTTGAATCGATGTGTCTCAACTTTTTCTTTCTTGGTGTGGCGTCGTGGCAAGAAATGGACTAATTCTGGTTCAACAATTGGTCATAGGAAACAGATATCTGCAATTGGATCTTTGAATCTTGGTTATAGAAAGCATGAATACGGAATTTGGTTTCTCATCATGTGGTTGATAGTGATTTATGGACGTAGTATACAGTTAGGATGACAGATCACTTTTTGTCCAAGGCTGTAGTGTATTGAGCTTAGGTTGCAGGAATTACTATGAAGATGTTTTGTGTATGCATGACATGGACGCTGGTTTACTGAACTGAGTGAACTGAATTATAACACGAGTTATCTTCTGTGTTAGAAGTCAAATATATGTATGCAAACATATGTGTGATTCAAGTATGCTATCGAATAAAAGTGGAAGTGGTGTGCATATAAAAGATGTAGCCCTGTTTTCAGGTGAAAAAGAAAAAAACAAGGATGTAGCCCTGGAAATTTTTTTATGTGGACAAGCATTATCGACTTGAATTTTTTTGGGGGGCAAATCATCAATTTGAGGATCAGGAACTTCACAAATAAAGGGAAGCTAAAATCAGGGAATATAGTATGAGAACATTTACCAGATCCTATGTAGGATGAGAATTGTGGGGACATCTTAAGGAGAATAATGTGTTCACTTGTGTCCATCAGATAAAATGTGTGGAAGCATATATAACATTTATTCCTGCACTTGAATAGATACTAAGTTTTTGAGTGGAAGGCGTCATGTGTGCAGTTAGAAACTGGATACTGCATAATCTAGAATATAGCCCTTGTAAGGGGCTAATACTAATGTAGAAAGGAGATAAGTAAATGAACTAGACTGTCTTAATCTGCAGAAGCCCACTATAAGTAAGTCTTGAATTATGTAAGACATGTCTGTCTTGGTTAGATGCATTTTACTGTTGGTGAATGAATTACCCTTCTGGATAATCTTGATATTTATACTTCGGAGTTATATTTTATCTACTAGATTCCTTGTTTCCATTGAACTAATCGTGACATGATAGATGGCCTCCTATTTTAACTTACATCTTTGCTGCCATGGTTGTTATCTTTTCTTAATTGATTTTAGGATCTCTAATTTCTTTTTTCCTTTATATTTTTATGAGATTAAGGGCTACTTATGGTGCTTCTACTTCTCGTCTCTTCATTTATGGTTTAATATTGTTCATTAGTGCATAAAAATTAGCGTCTTTTTCTTTGGCGCTATTGCCAAGAATAAAAATTTTGATGCTTTCTCCTCTTTGGGGACAACATAAAAGATATTAAATTACTGAAGTTATGCACTAATGACAAGTATATCAAGCTTATTATTTTTAGACTATTTTCCATGCTTTTGAAAGATCATCCATAAAAAATATTTTCTGGTTTCAATTGTTGTCCAAGTTCTATATTGTTTGCAGATAGTGGTTTTGTATTGTTATGAGAACTTACATGAGATTAATTCTGAACTTGAGTTCTGGAGAACATTATAGAATTTAGAAGTTTTTGGTTGAGTGAATATATGAAAAGAGAAGCAGCATTGATATATTTAGCTTATGAATTAGGGTGACGTCATAAATGATAACACATGTGATAATAATGTGAAGAAAGCTAGGTTTCTCAAATGTGCTCAGTCTTTGAGAAGCACTTATAGTGCATATTTAAAGCCACTGATGTTTAGCTAACTAATGATGCCTGTAGATGTAAATGATACATGATAAGCAGGGCCAAATTATTTGTTCACAGTATTAATTAATATTTTATCATGCACACTGACCAAAAAAAAAAGAAAGAAATTGTTTTATCCACACCACGTGAGTAGGTTTGATGCACTTAGTCACTACTCGCTTTATTGCTAGAGCTGCGTGTGTGAAGTTTCATTTATTTTACATATTTATTCATTTTTGTCTGAATTACTTAATGATGTCGGGGAAGAGGAAGCAACTCGCAAAATTCTCAAGTATGACTTCCCTATCTTTTAAGACTTTGTTTCTTATTTGTTTATACTTATGATTTTGTAGTATGCTTGTTTA
Organism: Musa acuminata AAA Group; assembly: GCF_036884655.1. Lineage (NCBI taxonomy): Eukaryota > Viridiplantae > Streptophyta > Magnoliopsida > Zingiberales > Musaceae > Musa > Musa acuminata. The sequence continues at coordinate 43,422,235 of NC_088346.1, read as the reverse complement.
TGTTCCATGTAAAAGGGACTTTTAATAGTTTTACTAATGCTTTTATACTTTATTTTTCCAATAATGTTATTTTATGCTTCGTATGGTTTCCATTTTGCAGAAATAAGTTATTTCTATAGTGTTAGGCAAGTTTGGAGCATAGTTTTCTTTGATATATTGTTCTGCATATTTCTGTGAGCATTAACACATGCAAATACATGCCATAACCTGGTGTTTTATATCACCATCTCGGAGACATGATTCTATGGTTTGGCATCGCTAGTTGCAGCCCGCGGTTTAAGAAATTAGTGAGGCCTAGGATTCACACATCTCTGTAATTATATATCTTACTTTTCAGGGGTGTTCAGAGCTTGCCTCTCTGATTGACAATGGGTTTTGGATAGTTTTCTGAGCAGTAGAGAAATATCGTCTCCGAATGAGTTTTCCATAGATGAGTCTTCATGGGTTCTCTTGCAGAGAAGGTACGATGCTGAAATATAGAAATCAATACTTCCTATTCCAATTCTATGGTGTTTTATGTTTCATCTTGAACTCAAATGATTTACCATAAATCCTTCTATGACCAGAGAGCTCTGGTCTTTGGACTAAGAGACATAATGCTTGAAATTAAAGTTGGCTGCTGATTGGAAATTCATGCATATATGGGACTTTTATTCCTCATCACTCTTCTTTAAGCAAACAAGTTAATTTTTTGTCGAGCAATCTGTTTGCCTGGCTTAGCATAATTGTTTTCTGCTTAAAAGGTTCCGATATTTCAAGTGTATTTGCCAGCCAACCCTTATTTGATGTAATGCAAACATAAGAAGGCTTTTACGTTATGTATATATTTGTACATGGTGACTCATTTCATGTCTGGATTTGGTTTCCTTTCGAAGGTGATGCCTATTGTCTTTTTTTGCTTTTAAGCTGTTCCTTGATACTCTTTTTCCCTGATCAAGAGCAGGATATTTCTGTAGAAATATAAAAATTGGTAGAAATTTCATACTTTTCATGGTGTCTTAAGGTACTGCTGAAAAATCACAGAACGTTTCTTCTTTTTACATATGATGGTTGCAACAGGATTCGATGAAATCACAGAACGTTTCAAACAGAAGTTGCAGCATTAATGGATCGCACTCAAAAGCGAGCTCTTATTTTCATCCGGCTCTTGTCTGATCCGGTTTGGCCAGCCCTTTATATAGTGAAGCAAGATGTGTTTTCATCGTGGGGGAAGAGTAACTCATGTAAGCTCTCGAGATTTATAACTAAATTGAAGCTCAATTTGTTGTTAATTGTGCAAGTAAAATTGGTCATCAGACGTGACAAACTTAAAAAGTAATTATGCAGCAACTCTATCGATAATGTCGTTTGACTTTTTTAGACGTCGGTGGCCTTAATATTGTGGGCGGCACTGATGTGATGTTCTAATGACTTGTTATCAAATGCTAGTCTATTGCAGTGACGAGATGTCTTGTGTCTTACGCAGTTTGTTTTGCTGTCAGTTACCCAACGATTTGACATGCCCCCAAATTTCTCGTCAAAGTTCTTCCTTTGATTTCGTCAGCCGTTGAACCTAAAAGAAATGTCTTTTTCTAAGCAGGTCGTCAATTGTTATACATTTGTTGGCAGGTAGTAGTGCTGCAGTGTCTAACTGTTCCATCTGCTTCTGATGTGACGGTCGAACTGTGAAGACTAATCAAGACTCCACAGTGAGCAAACTCCAAACATGAGGTATACAAAGACATTTGTTGTTGTTCTTAATCAGTGTAATTTGTTATTGTTGCTCTTAAGCCGTCTCTGAAACGCGACCCATCGAAAAATATCTCACTGTTGAAGATGGAAGAAACCGTTGGTCTAGTGTTTGCACCTGGTACATCCGTGGAGCCGCCGTTGTTTCAGTCTTCCGAGAGTCGTAGAAGGTAATCCTGTCTTGACAAATGCAGAGTACGATAAGAAACAGCTTACCCCCAAGTCTTAAATCACCATGGGACTCGGTTAATTGTCGCCAGCCACAGCACATCTTTTGACGGCAGTTCTTCTTGCTCTGCCGACCGACCACATTAAACGAAACAGAAACAAAAGGCTCTTTTTTCTTATCTATTTCTTTGAACATGTCTTACAGATCACATCAGCTTATTGGTTCGAACAGAACACGACGGATTTAGAACAAGAAAAAAGCAGGGAAGAAGGGAAAATAAACAAAAAATAAATTCGATGTCGCCGCCTTTCTTCTACGCTGTTCAGTTCTAAAGCGAGGACTGATAATCTAATCGATGTTCACGAGTCCAATCCGCTTGGGGGCGGCGTCGCAGATGGCCGCCTCAGGAGGCTGATGGGCGCGCGTGATGCCGCTCTGCTCCAAACAGGACATGTAGCTCCTCACCTCACTGCGGACCATCTCTTGCATCACCGCCAACAACTCGGCGCTGAATTGGAACGGGCGATGCGGCGGCCGATCATCGCCGGTCTTTGCATCAGGGCACTGGTGGATCTGGTTGGAGGTGACTGTTCGATCCGTTCCAGGGAGCGATAGGGTCAACGATGTCAAAGGATCGTCCTTGGCGTAGGAAGATGGTGACGCAGTACAGGAGACGCCGGTCGCCTCGATCTGAAGGTCATGTTCTTGGAAGGTGGCAGTGGAAGGAGAAGAGGAAGGGGGTACGGTGATGCCGGCGGTTCTGGGGATTGGACGGTAAATGCAAGACGCCGCCGCTGCCGGGTGGCCATGGTGGGTGGAGTCGCTCAAATCCGACCCTGTTGGGCTCCCAGGGCTCAGGCAAAGTTGCGCGCTAGCGGACGCTAGTACTGGCCCGACGCTGCTCGCCCTCTTCAGAGGCCGCGCCGCGGTCTCCTCGTCGCGGTCCAGCGCCAAGGCGGATCCCCCGGCGCCGTCGGCCGCGGCGGCAAAGGCGGTCGGGCTGCTGCACTTCCGCTTGAGGGTGGAGTTCCAGTGGTTCTTGATGGCGTTGTCGGTGCGGCCCGAGAGGAGGCGGGCAATGGTGGCCCACTTGTTACCAAACCGGCGATGGGCGCGGATGATTGTCTCGTCCTCCTCCGGCGCGAAGGGGCGATGCTCCACCTGGGGCGAGAGCTGGTTGCACCACCGGAGGCGGCACGACTTGCCGGAACGCCCAGGGATGGACCGGCTGATCAAGGTCCAGTTCCTCGGGCCATGCCGCTCCACCAGCCGCCGCAGCGCCTCGTCTTCCTCGATGCTCCACGGCCCCTTGATCCGATCCATCCCCTTACTCCGCCCAACTACCGAAGTCCTCACCATCGACGACATCCTTCGATCGACTACCCCCAACTAGAGAAGAATAAAAGAATAAAGATCACAAGCCCTAGCGATGGATCTGAGAGCAGAAGGTGCTCCGAATCGCCTCTTTTCTTGCGTTTAATTTAGGAGAGAGAGTTACCGAAGATGAAAGAGGAATAGGGAAAGACGAAGAGAAATGAGAACAACCGGGGTTAGTTTATATAGGAGAGAGAGGGGAGGGGAGTTGGGAAGATACCGGGAGTAACCGGTTAGCGCGACCGGTTACAGGACGTTACTCGTACCCGACCGCCTCTCCGGTCTCCACCAGAAAGGCGGTTTGATTGAGTACAGCTGGATGACGAACACGCGTCGCCGTCTCTACCTCTCCTCTTTTCGCGCCTCTTTGCCATATAATAAATATCTTGCTCACAGCTGGTCCGTCCCAGGTTGATTGCTGGGGCCCATCGACTTCTCCAACCACAAGGCGAGTACGTGGGAGTACTACCGACCGGGTACGAAGAGAATTGCATTAATTGTTTTTTCTTTTCTTTCTTTAAATACTGATGCGCGCAAGTGAATCTTTTCCCACTCCAACCGCAGGAATAACTCGCGTTTCCCCTTCTCGAATGGCCCTCTGACGGGGTAGCAGTACGGTGCGTCACAGAGGTATGGGGAGGCTGTTGGTTCCTTTTTGTTCCCTTCTGAAACGTCCAACTCCATTTAATTCGATTCGGCATGGTTTTGAAGGACGAGGTTCGACCGCTCTGCGATGGTCGCATCCGGCGCCGCGGTGCCATCACGTTGATGACATCTCGCTCTCAAAATCGCGCGAGAGTTTGTTGGCGTGTCGACGGTATCCTCTCACCGATTGCTCGGTCAGCGACTGGTTTCTAACATTCGTGGTATGTTGTTTTATATTTATTATATGCATTTAAGTGTGACGAGGAGCAGGACGGGATTGGTAAGCAGTTGGGGAGAGAGCTCGGGTGTAGTGACGGAGGATGAGACGGAGTAACGTCTCGTCCTCTTCCTTTCTCTCTCCGTAACGGACCCTCCTGTCGCTCCCTTCCTCCAACCGCTCATGTCGGTATCGCTCCAACCGCCGGAAAAAAAACCCCACACCGACGACGCTTGGTTTGGTTTTTTTTTGGGAAGGACTGTACTGCTACCGTCATCGCCGTAATCCACCTCCTGTTAATATCCACGTAAGCTTTTTTTACTTTTTTTATTTCTTTTCTGAACGATTTAAATTTTGAGCGAATTTTTTAAAAAAATCTAAATTTTTAGAAAGTCTTATGTAATGTTTTAATTTTTAAAAATTTTATAACATTCATTTTGTTTGAAAAAAAAATTTTATTTTATTTTCGTCGGGCTTATAATCACTTTCGTGTCTGTTCGTTTTAAACAATCGTTCGTTCGTTATTCTTGCTCATCTTTGTATGTGGGCTTGCCCACTATCATTCTTTGCTCGTGATCGATTATGAGGGTGTATAGGTCACACCCCATCCTATGATAACCCCTCCCAAACAATCAACGACGAGGCAAGGGCATGCGAGCTGCACTTCCTCTTTCCTCACTTATGATCGACGATAAGGAAGGTCTACGAGTAATGAAAGTGATGAAAGCGACTAGGGTTAGTGTTGCTAGCTTGTCGACCAACATGCGAAGCTGGCATGGTTGGTGTGCTAAGGTAACCAATTGTAAAATAGACTAACGATGGAGGTGATCAATGGTAAAATCATCCTTCATGAAGAAATGGGATCTATATGAAATTTTTTGAGGTTGGGATGTTCTATGGGAATGTTCAAAAGTTAGCATTTTTTTTCAAGAATTTATCTTTTTTTTTTCTTTCTATCAAATGATGTTTCTTGTTTCAAATACTATAAAAAAGATATCTTATTAATTTCAACAATACTTTTCTTTTATCAATTTTGGAGAGAGACTATTTTTTGCTTTTTTATTAGCTTGAAGGCAAAAATTAGGTGTATAAATATATTCCTTTTAAATAAATAAAATTCGAAAGTGTTAGGATCAAGAGAACTAAGAGGGGGGGGGGGGGGGGGGGGTGAATTAGTGCAGTGGAAAACTTTCGACGATTAAAACTGCGTTCATACGATAAGAGCGATTTCGGTAGAAAAGCCGATTCGTAAATCTCTTTAACTTGTGATCAAGCAAGATGCAATTAAAGCGAATCTATAAGGGCAGTTTGCAGTTACGATGGAAATCAAAATGTAAGCACAAATTGAAATATGATGTTCGTATGATAAAACTGATTTACGTCTAAACACCGATTCGAAAAATACTGAATTTTGAAACACGATCGTAAATTTGCAGAAGGCAGTAAGCTATTAAGGAGGTTTGCAGTAAAGATAATATGCTCAAAGTAAATGCAAACTAGAGAGCACCGCGATTTTAGAGTGGTTCGGTCAATCTTGACCTACATCCACTTCTGGCTTTCTCCACCGACAAGGTCACCGACGTCCACTAGAGGCCTTCCTTCAATAGGCGAAGTTCAACCACCCTTTTACAGTTTCACTCCTTTTGACGGGCTTAGGAGACAACCCTTACAGAATTTTCTCTCCTCTCTTGAAAGATTTGGGAGAAAAGAGGGAGAAGAACTTTTAACTCATACAACACTTTTGAGCTCTAAAAATCACAGAGTAAGATCAGGATTTCGGTGGTTTTGGTTGCTCTTTCATTGCTGAAAGAGTGGGGTATTTATAGGCCCCAAACTAGTTTGAATTCTGAGCTCAAAACTATCAATTCCCAGAATTCCGGGGTCTGGCGATTGCACCGCCTGACTGGGGCGGTTACATCGCCTGGCAGAGCTCGGAGACTGAGCCTCTGGGCGGTGCCACCACTTGTCAGGGGCGGTTGCACCTCCTGCCAGAGCTCGGAGACCGAGCTCAAGCAGTGCCACCGCCCAGCCAGAGCTCGAAGACTGAGTCCTGGGTGGTGCCACCGCCAACCTAGGCGGTGCCATATCTGGCTAAGTAATCTGGGTCCGAATGGGCTAATCCATTCGGCCCAATTTGGGTCTTTCAAGGGTCCAAATTGCCCTACGATTAAGTTAATAGGATCACCTCCCATTTCTAACTTAATCATCGTGCTAACTACGAATTTCTTAAGACATTTACTGCAACTTGCTCCGGTGCGTCAATCGCTTCTTCCGACGAACTTCCATCGATCATCCGATGAACCCTCGGTGATGCTCCTGTGGACTTCCGGCAAAATCCTGGACTTGCGACAATTCACTTGGCGAGTTCCAACGAGCTTCTTTTGGCAAGCTCTTGGACTTCTCGGATTTGTTCCCGCAGAACATCTGACGACCGTCCGGACTTCCGTCGAGCTCTCGAACTCCCAACGTGATCATAGTCTTAACTCCGGCACAACTCCTGCTGCATGTCTTTCTTTCATCGTAGTTAATCATGTACACTTAAAATAAAACTTCGATCGAGACAATTAATTCTAAGTAATTAACTAAGTTGTCCGGTATGTCATTGGTCCCTTGACGCTTCGTCAGATTCTTCGGCGCATCGTCCTCTCCTGCGGCCTATTGCCCAATCGGCCAGTTGACTCCGCAACTCCAATATCCTTGGCGCAATACCCGCTCTTCTTGGCCCGATGCCCAAGTCCACGACCCGAAACCTTCTATCGATACATCGACCGATCCATCGGCCCGACGTCCAATCTTATGACATGTTCCTCCAGCACAACTTGATTTTTCCTATTTTAATTGTCTCATCTTGATCGAAGCATCCTGCGTTACTCAAAAAGCAGATTAAAACATAAACACAATTATCAATCGATTTCATCATCGAGATTCAACAAAAAGAATATAAAAAAAATCATAAGTTTCACACGCTTTCTTACATAATATATATATATATATATATATATATATATATATATATATATATATATATATATATATATATATATATATATATAATTTGAGAAGTATTTATTGGGTTGTCGTAGGTTGAAGGTTGAAGGATGGGAACACGGATGCATCTCCGCCATAAAAAAACCAAACACAACTTCTTCGTTGTCATCCTCTGCCTTGTCATCATTGTGTGTCGAGCCAAAATTGACCTATGGCTCCAAAGCGAGCACGTTCCTTTTACCAAGTCTTACACGAGGAAACCGTGCTCGTACTCGTTCAATCTATCAATCCGTATAAATGCCATCTGTGGGAATCATTTGTATGGACCATATTATTTTATATACAGTCGTATTGTTATCACGAGTTAAAATTCTTCCATCTTCAATCATTGGAGGGAGGTCACGTGGAACACGAGAAGAGATAGTACACGACCCTTCCAACACGTGTTCACGTCTCCACGGTAATGACAATCCACGTGTGAGGTATCTGTGGATCTCATGACGTACGAAGAAGAGCTTTGTCAGGTATTACCCGACCTAATGGGTACTTGTTATCATCATTGATTCGTTACATCGAAGCATTTTCCACCGGCTGTGATTGTTTTTGGGATTGACATGATATCGAGACGACGAATACACATCATCCACGCAAACACCATTTGACACGTTGACATCTCCACGACTCTGTGCTTCCAATATGCATATATGGTAAGGCACGTCGAGGAAGTGACAATGTGCTATCATGTTGTCTGAATTAATTATATATTATATTTTTTTATATTAATTTTTTTAATATATTTATGAAGATAAAATATTTAATTTTATTTTTTTCATATCATTAACTTTCCAAACAGGAATATCATAAGTTTTACACGGGATACGTGCTATCTCACTTTAATTTATTACTGAATATATATATGATATTTTCATCGATAGATTTGAAGATGTGAGAAGTAATAAAATTAAATATTTCACTTACATAAATATAAGGATTCCAAGATAATTTTTAAAAATATAAAAATCAAAATACTAATAAAATAATTAATTATAAAAATAATCTGTAATTAACACTCGAATAACTAAATTATATTTAGAAGCACATGAATCAACTTATACTTGATAGTGGCAAAAATGGCAACGCACCACGTCAGCACGCCAGGTAGACACACTGCCCGAGGAGGCAAGCACTGACGCAGACTCGACATTTGCCGACGTCACCAGCCCTCAGCCAACCACCTCAGCTTTGACCTCGTGCGCTCGGTCGAGGCACAGGAGCACATCGACCAAGGCTCGCTTATACCCTGCGGCAGCCCGGTTCTCCACGCGACCCCAGTGGCAATGTCAGACGCCACGTGCGGTATTGTCCTGCCCCTGCAAACGGGCACGTCAGGTAACACCCAAGCTCATCTATAAATACACCCGAGTCAAAAAAACAAAAAGGGACAGGCGGAACACACTAGAAAGCACTTCTGTTTCTCTCCCTCTGAAATCCTCTCAAAATCATCGCTAACTTGATCGTCGGAGGGGTCGGGCCGAGCTTCCGACCCGACCCGCGTGCAGGAACGAAGACGGTGTCGCCTCTTTCCGGTGCTGCGGCGGAGCTTCCTCCCGACCCGAACCGCCGATCTACCACCCCGAACGCCCGATCCCGACTGCAGGGAGACCCTGAGGGACGTCGCCCGAGATCCCCGACATCCGGACCCCAAAACCGAGTCGCGTCGGTCCCGAGGCCACGGCTTAAAAAAGTTACTTACCGTAACCATACTTATCATCTCTTGTTTGGTTTATGCTAATTGGAAAAACATTGGGCGATAGTGTCTTGTTATTTTTGCCTACAGATTGCTACATATTTTAATTTATTTGAATTATTAGTAATTATTACTTCTGTGAATGCCCGATTACATGGTCAAAAAGAGACGAGGATTAGCACAATTATGTAAGAAATTTTGATGAAGCCAACTTGTGTTTCTAAATCATTGTAATAGAAACACAATAAACTAATGGGAAACGAAATAGCGTACCTCCAGCCATTGTCGCCAAGAATTTCTGCAGAGGTTTCTTCTTGAACTTTGGTTCTTCTCGGCTCAGAACTCTCACTTTAGATGGTGTAGGAAAGCCTTTCGCTTCAAAGAGATGATTGAACCAAGGGACCAAAATCCTCATGTATATATAGATGTTCTCCCATCAAGAACATTTATCATCACCAAATCATAACGTTCAAGAATTAATTCAGATTTGTAACGTTTGGACCATAATGAAGAACTTTAATAATATTAAATATTTAATTTAATAATAACGGTTTCATGTTTAAAGAATAAAAAACTGAAATCATTTAAACCATAATTAATGAAGAAATTCATGATAATCAATTATGAATCTTAATGATAACAGTTATATTATTATTAAATTAGATATTTAATAATAACGGTTACATTCTCCCACTTGGTCCATACGTCTATCTTAATAATTTGAATTAATTTTCTTGAACAACTTTCTTAAGAAATAAATACACGAATCATAGCGATAAGTCCTCTAAAAGCGAGTATTATCATCTATGTATCACGATGTATTTAGTTTCTTAATCTTAATATGGTAATATTACTTAATGAATAAACCTTATGTTTATTCTTGGTCCAGCAACAATATATTTTCTCAAAATAATATGCGCATGAATGAGAAAATTTCACAATATATATAAGAGTTTCAATATCATTACAAAGTGGAACCAAGTCCCATTTTCTCTACATGATCCTTGAATTTCAGAGGTGGCATGCCTTTAGTCAAAGGATCAGCAATCATCAATTCAGTGCTAATATGTTCAATGATCACTTTCTTTTCCTTTACACGTTCTCTTATGGCTAGATACTTAATGTCGATGTGTTTACTTCGACTTCCACTTTTATTGTTTTTAGCCATAAAGACAGCAGCTGAATTATCACAGAAAATTCTTAATGGCCTAGAAATAGAATCCATGATTCTAAGCCCAGAAATGAAACTCTTAAGCCATACACCATGTGAAGTAGCCTCAAAGCAGGAGACAAACTCAGCTTCCATGGTAGAAGTAGCAGTCAAGGTCTGCTTAGCGCTTCTCCAAGAAATAGCTCCACCGGCCATCATAAAAATATATCCTGATGTTGATTTACGAGAATCAACACAACCGGCGAAGTCTGAATCTGAGTAACCAATCACATCCAGATTGTCTGTATGTCTATACATAAGCATGTAATCTTTGGTTCCTTGTAGATACCTCATCACTTTCTTTGCAGCTCTCCAGTGGTCCATACCTGGATTACTCTGATATCGACCTAGCATCCCCACAATAAATGCAATATCAGGTCTAGTACAGACCTGAGCATATATAAGGCTTCCTACGACAGAAGCATATGGGATGTTTTTCATTGATTCCCTTTCAAAATTGTTCTTTGGGCATTGGTTCAAATTGAACCTATCACCTTTCACAATGGGAGCAACACTTGGTGAACAATCCTTCATCCGAAATCTTTCTAAAAGTTTATCAATATAGGTTTCTTGTGATAGACCTAAAATGCCTCGAGGTCTATCTCTATAGATCTTAATGCCAATGACATAAGATGCTTCACCCATATCCTTCATTTCAAAAATTTTAGAAAGAAATTGTTTCACCTCATGCAGTAAATCCTTATCATTGGTTGCAAGCAAAATATCATCTACGTATAAAACAAGGAAACATATTTTACTCCCACTAACCTTCTGGTATATGCATTGATCCATGAGATTTTCAACAAATCCGAATGAAGAAATCACTTCATGAAATTTAAAATACCATTGGCGGGAGGCTTGTTTTAAGCCGTATATAGACTTCCTAAGCTTGCAAACCAAGTGCTCACCAACACTAGAGGAGAAACCTTCAGGTTGTTTCATATAAACCTCTTCCTCTAGATCTCCATTAAGAAATGCTGTTTTCACATCCATTTGTTGCAACTCGAGGTCAAAATGAGCAACTAATGCTAAAATAATACGTAGAGAATCTTTCTTAGATACAGGAGAAAATGTCTCCGTATAATCGATTCCCTCTTTTTGAGTAAATCCCTTTGCAACAAGTCTTGCCTTGTATCTCTCAATGTTGCCTAACGAATCTTTCTTAGTTTTAAAGACCCATTTGCAACCAATGGCCTTTGCTTCATTAGGCAACTCTACAAGATCCCAGACTCCATTGCTCATCATAGAATTCATCTCTTCTTTCATAGCATCATGCCACAAATTTGACTTTTTGCAACTCATGGCTTGTGAAAATGTTTCAGGATCATTTTTGGCTCCAATATTATAGTCAGATTCTTGTAGATATACAACATAATCATCAGGAATTGCTGATCTTTTATTTCTAGTAGATCTTCTTAATGTTGTACCAATGGTTCCTTGAGGAACTTGTGGTTCAACTAGTTGTTCAGGAGCTTGTTGTAATTCCTGAACTGCTTGATCTATTAGAATACTATCAACAACTTGTGGAATTTCAATGATTGGTTGTTCAGCACTAGTTTGTACTTGAGGAGTGCTATGAACTATAACCAATCTTTCATTTGATGTGGAAGGTTGAGATTCTATATGATCATGTGCGGAAACTATGTTCCTGAAATGATCGCTCCCACTAATCACATCATCCTCAAGAAATTTAGCGTTTCTTGATTCCACAATCCTTGTTGTGTGAGATGGACAATAGAACCTGTAACCTTTGGACTTTTCGGCATATCCAATGAAATACCCACTAACAGTCCTCGGGTCCAGTTTCTTCTCTTGTGGATTATATATCCTAACTTCAGATGGACATCCCCAAACGCGCATATGTCGCAAACTCGGTTTCCAACCTTTCCATAATTCTGATGGTGTCTTTTGGACAGCCTTGGTTGGAACTCGGTTTAATATATACACAGCCGTCTTTAGTGCTTCAGTCCACAAATATTTAGGAAGATTGGAGTTGCTAAGCATACTCCGCACCATGTCTAATAATGTTCGGTTTCTTCTTTCTGCAACACCATTCTGGTCTGGAGAACCAGGCATAGTGTATTGGGCAATAATCCCATGTTCTTGAAGAAACTTAGCAAAAGGACCAGGTGCTTGTCCATTTTCAGTATATCTACCATAATATTCTCCACCCCTATCTGATCTCACAATTTTAATTTGCTTACCACATTGGTTCTCAACTTCAGCCTTAAAGACTTTGAAGGCATCCAATGCTTCATTTTTATTATGAAGCAAATATATATACATATATCGTGAGTAATCATCTATAAAGGAGATGAAGTATTTCTGACCATGTATGTCCATGTCTGGACAACATATATCAGTATGAATTATTTCTAATAAGTCTGAACTCTTATTAGCACCCCTTTTGGACTTATTGGTCTGTTTTCCTTTAATACAGTCCACACAAGTCTTAAAATTAGTAAAATCAAGAGTACTAAGTACCCCATCTTTAACTAATCTTTTAATTCTTTCTATGGAGATATGTCCTAATCTCCGATGCCATAATATAGAGGAGTCCTCATTAATATTACACCTCTTAATGCCAGCGTGAACATGCATTGAACCTTGAGTATTATCATTTTGTAATAAAATACGGTAAAGACCGTCGGACAAAATATCATTCCCAACACAATCAGATTTATATAATAAACGAAATGATGTGTCTTTAAAATTAAAGGAATATCCAAATGGTACGAGTCTGGAAACAGAAATTAAGTTTCGTGAGAAACTTGGTACATAAAAGGTTCTTTCCAATTTTAAAACAAAACCACTACTTAAAGTTAAAATGCATGTTCCAATTGCTTCCACATGTGAGCCCATCTTATTTCCTGATAAGATGCTTTGCTCACTTCCCACTGGCTTCCTTAGGTTTTGCATACCCTGCAAAGAGTTTGCAATATGGATTGTTGATCCAGAATCAATCCACCAGGTGTTAATATTAACATTGACCATATTAGATTCATAACATACATATGAGGTTGGTTTACCTTTCTTTTCAAGTCATTGTTGGAATTTCGTACATTCCTTCTTCATGTGTCCCTTTCTTTTACAAAAGAAACACCTTGCTTCTTTCTTGATATCAGCTTGGGGTGGTATTTTACCTTTTCCCTGCTGATAAGCCTTTTGATTGGCTTGATGTTTGTCAGTTTTGTTCTTCCCTCGAGTGGTTACCATCAATGCACTCTCACCCAATTCCATTACTAGCCTCTCTTCTTCTTGAACACACATGGTCATTAATTCATTAATTGACCATTTGTCCTTATGTGTATTGTATGAAATTTTAAAAGGGCTATATTGAGGTGGAAGGGTGTTCAGAATATAGTGCACTAGGAAGGATTCTGACATATTAACCTCAAGTTTCTTAAGTTGAGCCGTAATATCTCGCATTTGCATTATGTGCTCACGAACACCCTTTATGTTGGTGAGTCTAAGGGATGAAAATTTCATTATAAGGGTACTTGCTAGTGCCTTATCCGAAGTGATGAATTGTTCATCGATAGCCTTTAGCAAGTCTCGGACATTTTCATGCTGGTCAATAGAACCACGTATGCCAGCAGTTATCTTAGTTTTGATAAGCATCACGCTGAGCCGATTGGATCGCTCCCATCGCTCATATAACGCGATCTCAGTTAGAGTGCTGGTATCAGTGACTATAGGTGGTTCGTCTTTTCTAATAGCATAATCAATATCCATCCACCCTAAATGGAGGAGAACCCTCTCCTTCCATATCTTATAGTTATCACCACTAAGTTCGGGAATATCACATCGAATATCAGAGAAATTAACAGTTTGAGAAACTGCATAAAATCAAACATGCTTATGTCAAAATTTGAAGCTTAATAGACTAAATTACATGTTTTACCAATGTGAAACATGCCAAAAATATGAATCTCATGACATAAAAATTGCCTCTGGGCTAAATTCTTAATTCAAATAGATTCATATGGTCTTCATGATAAAACTATCAAATTATATTCCAATTCATAATCCCTGTGGGTAAATTATGAAAATAATCTGATATTTTATCCTGATTAATTATATTAAATATAATAAAAGATCCTGTGGGATAACAATTATTATACGAAATATAATCAATCACAATATGATGTCTAATTACTTATGTGATCCTTATTTTAACTTTATATATAATTTTAATTAATTAAGGATGCTGTGGCTAATTCTTAATTAATTAAGATTATATGGATCACTAGACATTTTAAACATAAAAAATTTGCTCATAAACAAAATTTAATAGAACTAAATACGCATACATAATATGAGCATTTTACCAACTAAAATGTTGAAAATGATATTTCCTCATGATTTTCAACAAAATATATCAACAAGTTTCCAAGAAGAAACCAAAATCAATTCATTTTCATGGCATAAAAATGAAAACTTTTTCATATCAAGGCAGAGGTCATTCGGCTCTGATACCAAATGTAAGAAATTTTGATGAAGCCAACTTGTGTTTCTAAATCATTGTAATAGAAACACAATAAACTAATGGGAAACAAAATAGCGTACCTCCAGCCATTGTCGCCAAGAATTTCTGCAGAGGTTTCTTCTTGAACTTTGGTTCTTCTCGGCTCAGAACTCTCACTTTAGATGGTGTAGGAAAGCCTTTCGCTTCAAAGAGATGATTGAACCAAGGGACCAAAATCCTCATGTATATATAGATGTTCTCCCATCAAGAACATTTATCATCACCAAATCATAACGTTCAAGAATTAATTCAGATTTGTAACGTTTGGACCATAATGAAGAACTTTAATAATATTAAATATTTAATTTAATAATAACGGTTTCATGTTTAAAGAATAAAAAACTGAAATCATTTAAACCATAATTAATGAAGAAATTCATGATAATCAATTATGAATCTTAATGATAACAGTTATATTATTATTAAATTAGATATTTAATAATAACGGTTACAAATTATTGAACTCCCACAGCGTACTTTAATATCATCTCCTTTTCTTACTTTTTCTTTCTTCTCGATCTTAACGCGTGCGAGAGAGAGAGAGAGGAGATACAATAATTACAGGCATCTTTGTTGCACTGCTCAACATAGACTGGTGCAGCTTTATGACCGCTCTCCGCTTTCCACTTTGCTTAATAGATTAGTGTTCCTCGAACGAGAGTGAAGCCAATTCCCAACATGTGCCCAATCCAATCCCATCACGCTTTTGATCGCAACAAATAAATAGTCAACAAAGATTGACCAATAAAAAGCTCTAAAGCTGAGAATATATATATATATATATATATATATATATATATATATATATATATATATATATATACATAACTATTAAGTATGCATTATATGGCCAAGTCTCTGCCTAGTTAGTCTCGTTCGAATCCAAAAGCTTTGGCCTTTTGCTTAGGTTGAATCATTCTTCAAACCCTAAAATAATGTACTTGGTGCATTGAATGATGATGGCAAGCGTCTCCGTCCACTTGTTGCGTCAAGATTGGTTGGCGGCGTGGATCCCACTATAAGTGATTGATCATAATTATTAGAATCCAAATAAATAAATACAATATTTTTTAAAAAATAAAATAAAATAAAATGTTGAAGGTTATAAAATAGAGTTGGGAAAAGATCCTTAAAATGGGATATAAAAGATAAGATTTTGATCATTAAAATTTGGTCGATTATTATCCAATCGATTCGATTAAGCTCGATTGTAATATGATAAATGAATAATTAGATGCATGTCTTATCGGATCGGATTCGACCATATTCAGACATCATAAGTCAACTTGAAAGCAAACAACAACTCATGCCAATTCTATCGAGTCTAGTATTATATGTTCTGTGCTTTTGCTAACTTTTAAGTGGCAACTACGTGCCGTGCCCTCTTATTGCTTCCTCTTTTTTGCTTTGGCATGATAAGGTGGAGTGAAAGGAACAAAAAAGAGCCGATGTAGATGCCATCAAAATATTCCTTTCTTAGTGAGCTCAATCTATCATTTCATGGAGAAGTTGGGGAGTGGAGTGGTGGATCCAATTGCTTGTCGTCACCCAATTTTGACCTCAATCTATCATTTCATGGAGAAGTTGGGGAGTGGAGTGGTGGATCCAATTGCATGTCGTCACCCAATTTTGACCTCAATCTATCATTTCATGGAGAAGTTGGGGAGTGGAGTGGTGGATCCAATTGCATGTCGTCACCCAATTTTGACCTCATTCCTATGAAATCAACATCTGTTCCCCTCATCCCAACATGACTATGAATTCAATTGGAAACTAAGCAAAGCTGAGCCAATCATGGATGCACATTCTAAGAAGGCAAAAATAAAGGCTAAGCAATTAATAAAAAGCTTTTTATTATAAAAAAATTATGAAATATGTATATATATATTCCATCTTGATCGTACATAAATCCGACAGACCAATTTCGATATTTATTTTTTCCACTCATCTCAAATATGATTAAAGATAAATTAATCGGACTTCAATAATTCAAGTCGAAAGATGAAAAAAAATCCAACATACTATTATCTAAAAATAACATTAGATTATCTACTCGGCTTAAGTATGTCGGAAATATGAATTGAGCTACTGCTATCCCTAATAGTAACAACCGGAAGTGAATTACCATAAGAGCATGTGTTCTATAGACTTTTGTACAAGTTTTCAATTTAGAAAAAAAAAATTAAAAAATGGGCTAAATAATGCATATGTTCACTGAATTCAAATGGTCAGGAAAAGCCACCTTCCCAATTGTCTTCGTTCTTAGTGATGATGGTCACCAAAGAAAGAGAGATCTCCATGTCTCAAGAGTCCTCCTGCTAAATGAGTACAACATCATCGCAATATATTGGGAAGGCACAATGGAGAACACGCTTCATGTTGTAGCTTAATGGCATACGAATATAATACGACATGGAGAACGTATTGCCATGTGCAAGGAATAAAAAGCATTTTGATGTCGCAACACACTCTTCTCTCTACTATCTCGATATATATATATGTATGTATGTATGTATTGTATATCATATCTATGAATATATAATATATAATATTTTTGGGAAAGAAGATAATATTTTTGATGGCATCCATTTTAAAACGATCAGATAGATAAATTTTGAATATAATTATATTGTGAGAGAAAGAGGCTTCCAAATAAAAGGTACAACTTCAACTCCCAATTTCCTCATGTCAAATATGAGATTATTTGTGATGACCAATTTCAGTGTCACCAATTACAATATCAATTTCATCCGCATCCACATTCACGTTCACAAATACAATAAAATAAATTATAAATCCCAAATTAAATTTATATTATTAGTAGTTAGAATCAATCTACTTACTATTAGAAAGGAATTTCTTTTAATATTTAAGTTAAAACATATAAAGATCAAACATATACTTTTCCCTTTCTTACCAAATCTTATATTTTTTTCTTTACATAACCTTACAGCACTTTACTATAAAGATATTCTTTTTATGAAGTTTATATAATATTTAGAAAGTCATGTGATTTATATCTTATTTTTTTATTATTAATCACCTTTTGAGTAGTACTCAAAATATTATTAATTTTTTTCTATTTTAATCTTAATATTTTTTAAATAAACCGTCATCATCGTCGACAATATTATCGTCAATAATAATCTATCGATCAAATACAAGGAACCTTACATCGCCGGCAAGCAGGTGATATGACATATTATTTTTTTGATAAGTAATTATTTTTTTGATAAGTTGATAGAAATATAGATAAGTACTTATTATGACATATTAGATAGAAATATAGATTGATAATACAAATAAATAATTTATGCATCATAAATAAAAATCGAACAATACTTTTTCATGAGCAAAATATGCTAACAAATAGATATAAAATATTTGATTTCACAAACATAGCTCTGATACCAATTGTAAACATACAAATTATCCTTATATTACTATTATATATATATATAATATTCAAATCTAAAATTAAATAATAATACATTTAAATTTATAATGTGTATCTTTTGATATCAATCATAAAAATTTTATCTAATCTATGGGCCCACCATGGTAGAATCCAAAAGTTATAATGATGTCGATATGTAAGGAGAACTACCGATCTTCTTCACTTTTCCTATCGTTCATAAAACCGTTATAAGTGATAAATTAGGGACAAAGTGAAGATGAGAGAATATTTAAAATCTTTCAATAATATTACGTATCCCTGTATTATCTTATCTTTCTATCTCTTTATTACTTTTTAGGAAGTACTATTCTTTTATATATAATATCATAGGGTCTCAAATAAATAATTAAAAGAATCTCTCATAATCTCCTAAGAAATCTTATTATAATTAAACTTTATTTCTATTAATCGATAATCAGAATCTAAATCTAACAATATCGATAATATATATTATCTAATTAGATAAGATCATATAATTTAATAAAAAGATAATAAATAAAACTTAATAGAAATTATAATACTGCCTTTAACCATGACATAGAAGGAGATTTAAAATAATAGTAGCAAGAGAGAGGATTAAAACAAATATATTAAATAAATTAGAGATAAGATACCAATATTCAAACAAGTGGGTCCACTGCTAAAAGTCAAAACACATAATAAAACTCTTAAAACTCGAAGGAATGAAAAAGCTTGTATGCCTATCTATTTCAGGTCATACCTCCTTATATACACTTTAGTCAACGTAGTAGCGATAAAGGAAAGAATGATATGGAACAAATAATTAAATCCCTAAAATAATTATATTAAATACCTAAATTTATGGAATTGATTCTGATTAACAATCTTTTCTAAGACCAATCGACTGTCTTGAATTTATAAATCATCCTTAATAGAGTGATTTATTAGTGAAAGACTTTTCTTTAATAATATCGGAAACTACTATCAAATAACAGTTCTCCATTTTTTTCGATCAAATCGGTCGGATTACTAACTATTCTATAAGGTGGATATTAATGTCAATTAGTTATGGATTATATGCATATTGCTAAAAAATAAAGATAGATAATTAGTCAAACATATTATTCATATTAATTAAATTAAGAAAACTTCACCGAAAAGGAAGTCAAACGCTTCGAGTAGGTAAACATCTCTCTTGTCCTTCCATCACTGAGAATTCATCTAACAACAATTAACCTCTTAAGACATTTGATTACCCACAACTAAAGTGTGCTTAACTTGACAAGGTAAGGCATATTAATTAATAAGATTGTCGAATATCTTTCTCGTTCTTAATGAGTTAAATCGAACTTTCTTTGAACGAAGAATGATACCTACGTATGTGAGATAAAGATAAGCAAAAATCGTGCATTACTATGATTTAAATAAGTCGATAGTATATAATAGTTTTAATCGACAACTTAACAACCTTATATTAGGTTTGATTGATATGCAAGCAATTACATGTATGTTACTTCTAACTAATATCATTTAGATTTACTATCTAATTTAAAATCCATTATATCAAAGTAAAAGACTCATTAAATGATTCTTTTAAAAAGGCTAAGGAGTAATCTCATATTGTTGTAACATTTTATATTGTGAATGCCTTTTCGTTTCCAAAAGAAATACAAGGAAAGAAAACATGCATCAATAATGAAAAATAATAATAGCTAAAATATGCATTAACTTTTTATATACGTTGTTTCTTTAACTATTCAGATCCATAAAATATTTTTTGACCAATAGTATTTTATAGATTTGAGTATTTTATTTTAAAAATAAAATATAAAAAAAGTTTATATTATCGAGATGAGAATGTGAGATGCGTGAAGTTATTAGGAAAGATAAGAAAATAAATATTTTTATTCCTAAATAATCGAGTTTTATTTTAATAGAATATAATATACGAAAAAATCGTTTAAGATGATATCAACATATGTTTGGAGACTTTGAAACGTGATAGTGAGATAAAATAATTAATGTTAATAGTACGAGGGGAGATAAAAAAAAAAGATATTTTTAATAAAAATAATAAATAAAATATAAGTAACATTTTACTTATTGATATTCTAAATCATATGTTTAGATTAGTATTGATATTCTTTTATTTAATTATGATATTGGTAAATCGTACTATTACTTATTATTTATTATTTTTATTTAATAGTACGATTTAGATTAGTATTGATATTCTTTAATTTTACTTATGTTATTCTTCGATTGGGATTGAGAGAAAATTTTACTTCCAATCAAATATACCACATTGATCCAAATCTCAATAAAAAATATTCTTCAAATATATATTTTTTATATACAAAGAATATTTTCCTATTTGTTTAGGATTGGGGAGGATCGATTATAAAAGATGGGTATGGGTATGATTAACAAGGTCTAATCATTTTTTCTTTCTATACAACATAATTCATTATGATACAAACCACATGTTAGTGGTGGTTATGGTCAAATCTAATTCATTAGATTGGGGAGTTATACGATCTAAGTTCGACACCATATGTTAGTGGTGGTTATGGTCAAATCTCACGCCCACATTAATACAAACCATGCAATAAGCGAATGTAATGGATTCAAACCTCCACTATAAAAGGGGGCTCAAGTATATCTCATGACACTAAATAATTTCAGTTCGACTTGTTCGACTAACTTCAAAATCAAAATGATCTTTGACGATATAATTTTGTAAACATTTAGATGTACGACTTGGAAGAATTTTTCATTGAGATCAACTCAAAAAGCAACAATTAACCTCTAACTCGAATGACCAAAATCTACTCTAATATAACTCTAACTTGAATGTTAGAAGAACCATGTCACACATCTCACCTAACATCGATCTTAGTACAACCACTCCAATACTCCTAATACAAGTCAAATCTAAATTTAGTTGGTCTAGTCAACCACTCCAATACTATCGTCCATTGATTTGACTACCATATGCGAATTTTGAGTTCCATGAAAAAGCCTAAGTCAACCCAGAAAGAAAAAACAATAATACAAAAACAATTGTACTCTTGCAATTCCAGAAACCTATGAGTTAGATTTGGCCAGACCAAATAAATTTAGGTCCTAACCCTCTTTTAATTAGATACTCTTCAGAGAAAACATCTGCAATGCACCTGGAGCAACTTAATCCACCATTCTGATTTAGTTAAGAGTTTTGGTCTTCAAGACAATTATTGTTCCTTCAACAAAGATTAGTCTTCAGCAAGAACAGCATGCAAGGCTTTCCATCCATGTCTCAATGAACCCAAGTTTGATTTGGTTGTATGTGTGCCAAAGGTGAATCAAATTAACCACCATAGTTAATTTGTTGTCTTCAAAGAAAACAGAGAAAAAACACAGATTTTTCCTCAAACTAGTAAATACTGATCACTGCATTACCCTACAACAGCAGCAGAGAGATTCTTCGTCAAGCTTTGGACACATCAACACAAACAAATCAGTGGGCGTTACAATGGAAAAAGGTTAATGGCAACACAGACTCACTAGGTTAGAGTTACTGTACGTCTACAGCAGCTCACGAGGAGGAGGAGGAAGAAGAAGTAGTGGAGACTATCTTCTCCAGCACCTGAACAGCTTCCTTCATGGAGGGCCTCCTTTGGGGATTGATGGCACAGCAGGCGAACCCCAGCTTGAAGCAGCTCAGTAGCGCCTCCTCCTTGCCCTCCACCTCGCCCCTCAGCCCCGGGTCGGCCACCCTCACCACCCTGCTCCTCTCCTCCCCCGCAAACCCCCCGTTCCACTGACCGAGCTCCGCCTCCGACAGCACCCTCCCGGCGAGCAACTCCAGCAGCACCACCCCGAAGGAGTACACGTCCCACTTGGCGTTGGGCTTCAGGTTCTGCAGGGACTCCGGCGCCTGGTAGGGAGCTGCGGAGGAAGACCCGCAGGGGCTGGCTCCCGCCACCGGCGGCGACAGGTCGGGCAAGCTGCTCTGCGACTGCACCGACCGCTGGCTGCCGAACTGCCGGGCCGACGTGCCCAGCCGGTGGCCTCCGTCGCCCGACGTAAGCCGATCGAGACCGAAGTCGCCGATCTTTGGCTCCATGTCTGCGTCCAACAGTATGTTGCTTGGCTTCACGTTGCCATGCACACCCTTCCTCTCGTGGAGGTACGCGAGTCCCCGTGCTACTCCTCGCGCGATCCGAAGCCGCGATTCCCAGCTCAGGTGAAACGGCGACGAGCCCGGCTTCTCTGAGAACGACGATCGCACCCTGTTGAGCACCAAGTTGTTGGCGAATCAAAGAGAGGAGTAATGGCGATACTTACTGGTGAATGAGACGTTGGCCAAGCTGCCATTAGAGGCGTGGTCATGGATGAGGAGCTTCTCGTCAGCGCCCCAGTAGTATCCCCGCAGGCGGAGGACGTTCGGGTGGCGGAACTTGGCGATGCTCCGCACCAGCGCGTCGAAGTACTTCAGCTTGTCGACGGCACTGCTCTCGCCTATTCGGCGGACGGCCAAGGCGGTGCCGTCGGCAAGCACTGCCTTGTAGACGATGCCCGACCCAGTGGCGCCGAGTATGTAAGCCGAGGCTGTGAGCAGAGTATCCATCTCCAGATCCGTCTCGCCGTCGACAGCGACCAGAGTAGCCTCCTGTTGCTTCTGCTGCGGTGGGGTTCTTCCGCCAGCCTCCCCCTTGGCTCCCTTCTCATGCGGTCCCTCCCATTCTGCTTCTGTTTCGGAGGCCGAGGAGTCAGAGGTCTCTTCGCTGTCTTCTTCTTCCTCGCCCTTCTTCGTTAGACAGCATGAGAGCCCACCAAAGCCTTTGGATTCGGAGGATGCCGGTGGCTGCTCCTCCCTCATGCCAACGGCTCCGACTCCCTTCATCTGCTGCTGCTGTTGCTGTAGTCTCTTCCTCTTCTTCACATGGTACACGTAATACAACACTGCGAAGAGAACCCCGATGCCGACGACATCTCCGACCGCTATAGCGATGATCACCGCCGGTCGAAGTCCCCCCTGAGCTTGCCCGCTGCCGGACGGGGAAGTTCCCTCCGCCGCGTTTTTGGGAATCGCCGCGAAGGCCGGAGGAGACTTGGGCGCCGAAGGGGTTTCGGGAGGATTGGAGAGGGTGGAAGGAATCGTACAGAGATTCTTGAGCGGCTTCCCGCAAAGATCAGGATTCCCTGCGAACGCCGCCGGCTCCTGCGAGGCGAAAGCTCCGGTCTGTGGGATTCCTCCGGTGAGGTTGTTGAATGCGAGATCCACGATGGCGTTGTCCGGAATTTTCGATGCCAATTCCGGCGGAATCACGCCGTCGATCCGGTTGTAAGATAAGTTCAGGTACCGGAGGCTTTGCCCCCCGAAATCCGGCGGCAGGTAGCCATTGATGAGGTTGGAGCTCAGATCCAAGAACTCAATCCCGCCGAGCCCGCCTCCAGGGAGTTCGCCGGAGAGGTAATTATTGGCAAGGGCGACGACGGTGAGGTTCGGGAGAAGGCTAAGACCGGCTGGCACCGTGCCCACCAATGCGTTGTCGGAGAGATTTAGCAGCTGGAGGCTGCTCGTGCGGCCGTCGAGCTCAGGGAGCTCGCCGGAGATCTCGTTGTTGGCCAACGACAGCACATGCAGCTCCGACGCGTCGAAGATGGAGGACGGGAGGGTGCCGTTGAGGGCGTTCCCGGTGAGGTCGAGGTGGCGGAGGTGCTCGACGAGGCCGAGCTCCGGCGGAATGCGGCCCAATAGCTGAGAATTAGGAAGCACCAAACCGATCACCCTCGAAGCGGTCGAGGCCTGGCGATCCCCATTAAAGCTGGTAGCACTCCAGTTGAGGGTGGTGGTGGCGTCCGGGAAGCCCATGCACATGACGCCGTTCCACGAGCACGGCGTGGCGTCGTCGTAGTTCCAGTCTCTAAGCGCAGCGATGGGGTCAGAGACGATGGAGTACTTGAAGTGGAGCAGCAGCACGCCATCATGGTTGAGACCCAACACCAGCTCAAGGAGCAGAAGAAGCGAAGACAGCAGTAAAGCAGCAGTTCCATTACTCTCTGGACTCATAGTGGTGCCTTGAAGCAGCTCATATCTCAGTGGGAAGGAGGAGGAGGAGAAGAAAAGGAGGAGGGAGTTGTTCAACAAATCCTGGCATATAGAAAGAGTACAGCCAGGAAGAAACAACTGTAGGAAGCTATAAAATAAGAACACAGCTCACACAAAGGACTTCTCATGGTCTGAATTCTGAACCCTTCATAAAAAGTGCTGCTGCTTTATAGTGTTGAGCCAAACTGCTCTTACCTGTGGCTCAAGTTACCTAAATCATATGGCCAATGGCTGAGCACGCAGGGAGACAGAGAAAGAGGAGGGAGAAGAGACATGTGTCAGTGGACACATGAGAAGAGAAAAAGGAAGGGGGAGGGAATGTAAGTGTTTGACATGTGCTGTGAACTCCCATGGAAGAGTTGCTCAGCGTTCACATTCTCTGTAGACACCATGCGAAGCTGGTGATTGCAGAGATGATGGCGGTCCACACAGCAACATATTCTTCTTCTTCTTCATCATCATCATTTGAAGCTTACAAGTCCACCAAATCACCTACTGCATCAAAGGAATACAGGTTTTCGTTTTTAGGAGAGTGGAAGGGTTTTATCAGGGAGACATGAATCAATGCATGGAATAAACCTCTATTCCTGGTTGGAAGATGGCACATTTGTGCCTGCAACTGGGCATAGGCAAAAGACTTCCGCACATTGATC
Organism: Musa acuminata AAA Group; assembly: GCF_036884655.1. NCBI lineage: Eukaryota > Viridiplantae > Streptophyta > Magnoliopsida > Zingiberales > Musaceae > Musa > Musa acuminata. The sequence goes on along the minus strand of NC_088346.1, from coordinate 43,397,461 downwards.
ACTGTTAAGAACAGCATTTGCCAGCTGACTCTCCTGTCCTATGAAGAACAGGTAATGCAATTGATTGCTTGCAGGAATTGGTGTGGCTACGGCCAGGAGTAAAGTTAAGTACTACTCTCCCCTGGACTCATGATGGGCATCCGCCAATCTTTCCTCAGAAAGCTACTGCTTTTTCCTTCTCACTTCTCTTGTGGGGAAAGATTGGCCACATGACTAGCTGATGTATCAGAAGACTGCACTAGTGGGATTTCTCTGTGCATGTCAAAGATCATGGTGATGAAATTTATTTAGATTGGATTATCAGTGAAGTCACATAGTGAAAGGGGCCAACTCACTTGTAACAGTAGCTGGACTTCATCATCTTTGCTGTACTGTACTGTACTGTACATGAATGGCCTTAAAAAATGGGAAGGCATACAGGATGAAGAAAGAAGAAAAAGGCAATTTGATGGGACAAAGAGCCAAACAATTATAGGAGTTTCTAATCATCATCAGTGATTAGGTTAAGCCTACCAGACATAATTTTAATGCTTTATTCCTCCAAAACTTCAACAAACCATATTTCCTGCAAGCACTCTTTATCATCTTGGCATGCAACACCACCATCTCATGATGCTTAAATAATTGAACAGGATCTCATACATTTGGTAGGTCTGACTCTATCAACTCCAATATCATCTGTTCCCCATCAGCTCTCATAAACAACAATTTCCATATTTTCTGCCGTAAGCACATATCTGCCCACATTTGTTTATACTTTCCTTGGACTTATGATTGTCCCTGTCACAAGATGATATATATTGACTTGGATCTCCTCAGGAGGTGATGTGAACACCCCACATGGGCAAAGAGGATTTGTGAGATTTTTGTGTGTGAAACCATTTTGTGTTCATAAACTCAGTTCAAGAAAAGTTATATTTTCTGATAAAACACAAACATGATGTAAGTCTATTATACTTTGTTAGTCTCCCCACCAGAGTTTGTTTCTTGCATCGAATCTTTGGTATGGATGCATGTAGGAATCACATTAATGATGAAGGAGGAACAGAGGACAATCCAAGAGAAGAAACCTCATGCCACCAATTCATGTACCAATTGCTGGGAATCTAATAGCTAAGAATTTATATTCTTGTCTTCCTTCTGGTGGTTGTTTGCCCACCTTCCATTTATTCTTGACAGGAGTAGTGAAGAGAGTTGGCCAACCAACCATCATTTATGCTCTCTGCAAGAGAGATGAGTTTCTGGTCAACTAACAGGACTTAGGTTATTCATCCATTTGACTTCTACTTCAGTTCATATTAAACATGCACAAAATGTAAGTTTTGGATCGTACAGGAGACGAGACTTTGACAGAGGAGTTGACTGAGTGTTGACTATATAGGTCAATGCAATGCTCATCAGCATTAGTAAGTCAACAAGATGTTTGTGTGTTCTAACTTCTAATTATATGTGATCAAGTGCTTTTGTTCATAAGCTTTAATCGAAAGCTAGCTTAGATACATGGTAATGACTTGTCGACCTGATGTCTAGAAATTAGAACTTTGTGCACATCAGACTTGACCTGATATGCCAATTGTTATATGTAGGTTGAACAACAACTGCTATTTGCCTCGGGTTGGTTAATCAATGGTCAGGTTGATTCGAGTCACGAAATCGCTTCTCTAATTGTATAGGAGAGACTACTAATAACGAACCCCTAATCATAATAAACTTCTAGATAAATTCGACGTTTAATATAACATTTAAAGTGAATCTTGACACATGGATTAATCAGTCAGATCTCTCAAGATGGCCAAAGATATCTGTGATATCAGTACCAAATCCTAATGGGAACATCCTTCGAATCAAATATAGCAATGATCCTCTATAACATTTTAGATATTTCATTGAGTTCTTGTTCATTATTTTCTTTGATCAAATCAATATACTTGGTCACATAAAAAAATTGTTGAAAACTCCTGGAATTCTACCACAAACTTTGGATGAAAGGATGATCAACTCATCTCTTCAACCACAAGGTTAACTGCTCACAAGACTGACAAATTCTCAAATACAAAACTTTCTTCCAACTTCATGTATCTGTTGAATCTCAATGACATTGACTGACCAGAATCCCAAGTCGATAATGTTTGTAATCCAAAAGAACCATCTGATGTTTGTTCCAAGGGAAGGTTTTGGTTCCTTTGTTGTTTCTCTGTAGATAAGAATCAAGACTTTTACAAGCCATCTCCCTCGGAAGAGCCATTGCTGACTAGTGCAAGCAACAAACAATTTAGCCTCTACAAGGCCGTGTTTCCAAACTATGAATCATCAATTCACTGTAGATCCCAAAATCCAATTGAAATAACAATTGGAATCGGCGATCCATCGAGCCGAGAGTGAAAGCAAGCCAAGGTCATCTAATTGAACTATGGTTTGAATCCTAAGCCTATTGAAACTGAATCCGACAGTAAATGTACCCTAACAAACCAAGAACTCCCGCGAGCAAAATCAAAGAATTCTTTTTTGAGACCAACTCGCCGTCCACGAAATCTGTATAGCCTCAATTTCTTTACTTGGATTCCACCTACTCTCGAATAGCATCCAATGATAATAAGGAGAATGTGGCCGACAAACAAGTACCTGTTTAATGAGGATCCCGATCGGCTGGATGTCCTTAGGATCTCCTCCTACTTATGGGATACGCGCAGAAAAGGGACTCCCCACAGAAGGCGAAGAGCGGTGCGGGAAGAAGCCATCATCGCCACCGTCGCTGAGAAGGGCAAAGGCTGTAGCAGCAACAGCGGCAAAACCGCGAAGAGGGGTGATGGGCTCAACGACTGTTATAATGGATCGGGCCTGCGTATAGGAATCCGATCCAATTGGACCCGCAAATCTCATCAGAAAACCCGACTATATTTATATGTACCCGAATCCATTATCTTTTTCTTTTCGAAATCCAATTTTTTATCGTGAAATAAAATAATCCGATTAAAGGGTAAGTAAAATAATCTTATTCTTCTTTATTTTCGATAATTTGCTTAACAAAGATGTCAATTAGTCGAAGACTAAATCTTTATATATCTATCTTTTTATTAGCTTGAGAGTTAATAGATCAATGCTAACAAAAGAAATAATATATAAATATTAGGAGCTAAATTATTTTGATCAAAGATAAACTATAAGATGAGATTTGGTGATAAATCAGCGTAAATGATAAATATTTCTACTCGACATCTTTAAAATTTATCGAATGAAAATTTAAATCTTCGATTTTGGATAACTAATATTATGTCTTAAATTTATCAAATAACATTTCAAACCCTCAAACAATAAGTGAATATGGTATAATATTATCGTACTAATATTTTATATGTAAAAATTATCAGAGGATGTTTTGAACTCTTAATTACATGTTAAGTTTATCGTTAAGAGGGTTCTAATCGTGGGTCGTGTCAAAACAAGCGTGATCCAAATGATTAATTTTTTTGAGTCACATATTAATTTGGAATCCGAAATTATACAAGAAAATATAATTACCAATTGAGAGGTGACAAATATTTTTGCGAATATGTTTTTCGACTATGAATGAAATCAATTTGTTTTATGATCATTAAATGGAATAATATTAATAGTGTTTTGAAGCAAATAAAAAAATGAAATAATATTAATAGTGACCATTAAATGAAACACATTAAAATAAGGGGTCTCACTTTACATTAAGATTAACATATATCTAAACAACTCAAGTTAACTATCCAACTAATCTTAAGATATCAATATCATTAGTTTCGATTAGAAATCTAGTGACAACAATTAACCAAATGTGCCACTAAGATGAATCCATAAGCATGATGTGTTAGAATATGTGGCCTTTTATTGAATAAGATATATAATAGAATTGGGTTCATTGCGATATTTTAGCCAAGACTAAGTCCACTACGGAACGATTCCTCGGAGATATCCTTGATGGGAGGAAATCTTCTGAGATCTCATCTCATCGTCATCGTACACCCTCTGCTCTCGCCTATAAACGGACAGGATCTCGTGGTTGAGTGGGTGGTTAGTGTGTTAGAGCGTTGCACCTCTCCGTTGAGGAATTCAGTTATTCTCCTCGTCTCTTATTCTCCTCGTCTCTCTCCCCAAAAGCCCGCTCCCCAAATCCATCAATCTGTGTGATCCTATCAATCTGTGTGATCCTGTGAAAGGATAGGAAGAGAGGAGAAAGAGTCTACTCTTCGCACTCCCTGTAGATTCCGCAGCGCGATCGGATTAAAGACGGAAGACGGAGCCTGCAGCAATCTAAACAAGATCTCTGAACGGATGGCATCAAAAGGTACACATCGTATAATTAGATCTATGTATTGAATTTCAATCCTGGCATATAGGTTAATTCCGCATAATTGATTTAGCATAATAACAGATTTTTATGCTTACAATTGGTATCAGAGCCCGGTTTTTGAAATCATGCATTAGATCTGTAAATTAATTTACGATGCATAATTACCTTTATCTTCCAAGAACTGCTAAGCAGTAATGGTCACCGTCGACCTCGCTGCAAATCTGCGGTTACGCAAAGTAGCGTACGCATTACAGAACTCGTCCCATATGCGGACATTATAGAACCCCGTCCGTGCGACGGCATCACAGAACCCCGTTCGTGCGACGGCATCACAGAACCCCGTTCGTGCGACGGCATCACAGAACCCCGTTCGTGCGACGGCATCACAGAACTCCCTCCGTGCGACGGCATCACAGAACAGAACTCTGTCCGTGCGACGGCATCACAGAACCCCGGTCGCACACGGCCAGAATCCGTCCATGCGACGGTCGGCCGCACGCAGGCAGACAGCCCAGGTGGCGGCCATGCGTGAGTTGGCCGTGCACAGGCGGCGGCCGCGTGTTGGCAGCAGCCACCCGCGGGTAGGAACCGCCGCAGCGGCACCGGCCGCGCATGAGCAGTAGCAGCCCCGCGGCGTCAGCGCCGTGACGGCAGTGGCCGCGCACAGGCTAGATCTACCGCTGGCAGCCGCGCACAGGCGGTCGCTGGCAGCCGCGCACAGGCGGTAGCCCGCAGCCGCGTACTGGCGGCAGCCGCGCACAGGCGGCAACCCGCAGCCGCGTACAGGCGGCCAGGCCGCAGGCAGCAGCGGCAGCGCCGCTCGCGCAGGCGGCGGCGGCGGCGATGGCAGATTAGGGTTTTGGCATATTTACGTTTTTACCATCGAGGCTAGGGTTTTGAAAATTACAGTTTTACCCTTTGCAAATATCGTAATTACAGTTTATGTTCTGTCAACATATTTACGGTTTTACCCTCGGGTCTAATTTCTGCCAAATTACAGTTCTGCCATTCGCATATTTTCGATTTATATCTTATCAAATATTTCCGTTTTTTTTTTATCATTATGAAATTGAGAAATTTAGGTTAAATTCTCAATTATAAAATTGATAAATATCATTTATTATAATTATGATTAATTTTAATCATGATTATATTTTTTTATTATTTGATTGGATTTAATTTTGTTAAAAAAAAAACTATAAATTATGGTTTATTTTATGGTTTTCTCATATGAATTATTCATTATATATGTGGTAAATAAAATTAAAATCCAATTATTATTTTTGGAATTTTCATTTATTTATTCACATGTATATGCTTGAAATTATCATATGAGTTTTATTAATGTTCAATAATTATTATGGTTATTTATTATTGAACTGTTTTGCATTATTGTTCAATAATTATTATGATTATTTATTATTGAACTATTTTGCATTAAATTTCAATAATTATTATTGTTATTTATTATTGAATTGCTTTGCATTAATGTTCAGTAATTGTTATGGTTATTTATTATTGAGCTGCTTTTACATAAATGTTCAATAATTATTATTGTTATTTTATTATTGAACTGCTTAGCAAAATTAAAGAAATATTGATGAATATTATTTGTAATTTATTTCCTTAAGTTTTATCTGACTAGTAGCTGCCAAAGTGGCCTAGGATGATAGACTTTTGTGATATGAATTACAATAAAAGTTTTATCATTTATAGGACATTTTTATTTTATATCATGGCATTAGTCTTGTAGCCACCAAAGTGACCTGGACTAATGACTTATAAAATAATATTAAAGAATTAGTCCTAAATGATATTAAAGAAATAATATTCATAATGGCACATATAATTATGAGATTTAGATAATCCCAAAGGAGAATCTAATTCAAATAATTATATGATGGGGTAGGATGATACTATTTTAGATATCCTTGCAGTTTAGGGTTGTATACCCAAAGGTAACAATACCTATTCCTCAAGGATGGTATCAGTCCTCCAAAAATATTCTTGAATGAACACTAGATATGTCAATATTTCACCCAAAGGTGTAATATAGATGATATCAATAGTTCATCAATTTTTGACAAACTCAAAGCATTAATGTTGTTATATATCTTTTTGCAATGGTTCATCAATAGTTCATATGCTTCAAGTGTCCCTGTACTTTCTGGATCAAATTATTCAGAATGGTTAGAGCATGTGCAATTTACACTGGGTGTGTTAGATCTTGATCTAGCATTACTTGTTGAAAAGCCTGCAGACTTGACTGATGAAAGTACTGCAGAACAAGTTAATGAAATGAAGGCTTGGGAAAGATCTGATAGGCTTAGTTTAATGTTCATAAGAATGACAATTGCAAATAACATAAAGACTTCATTACCGATTGTAACTAGCGCAAAGGAATATTTAAAGGTTATTGAAGACAGATTTAAATCTGCTGATAAGTCATTGGCTGGCACATTGATGAAAGAACTGACTACAGCTCAGTATGATGGTACTCGAGGAATTCAGGATCATATCCTCAATATGGCTGACAAAGCTGCAAAACTTAAAACATTAGGCATGAATGTTGATGAATCTTTCCTCGTATAATTTATTCTTAATTCTCTTCCTTCTTAGTTTGGCCCATTCAAGATTCACTACAATACAAATAAGGATAAGTGGGACTTGAATGAGTTGACTAGCATGTGTGTTCAGGAAGAATTGAGATTAAGGCAGGAAAATTCATATAATGTCATGACGACTACTTAAGGAGGTGGTAACAAGAAAAGAAAGTTGAAGCATCATCCATCAAAGAGATTTGCTAAGTCTGGAAATGTTAAACAGATTAATGAAAAGAAAGCCTTTACTGTAAAGTGCTTCTTTTGTGGCAAGAAAGGACATGTGAAGAAGGATTGCATTAAACGCAAGACTTGGTTCGAAAAGAAAGGTATTAACTCGACCTTTGTATGTTTCGAATCAAACATTACAGAAGTTCCTTCTAACACTTGGTGGATAGATTCCGGTGCTTCAACTCATGTTACAAATAACATGCAGGGATTCCTTTCAATTCGGAAACCAAAAGAACATGAAAGATTCATCATTATGGGAAATCGTCTTAAAGCGAAAGTGATATCAATGGGAACTTATCGTCTACGCTTAGAGACGGGTCACTTGATGGATCTTGTTGACACATGTTATGTCCCTACAATTTCTAGAAATTTGATTTCTCTTTCTAGAATTGATGAGTTGGGATATTGTATTTCTTTTGGTAGTGGCAAACTCAGCATATTTTACGATTCAATTAAAGTTGGTTCTGGAATTCTGTGTGATGGTTTGTACAGAATTAATTTGGATCTTGAGTTTGCAAAGACACTAATGACCCTGCAATCAAATGTTGGATTGAAACGTAGTTTCAATAATGAAAGATCTTCCATATTGTGGCATAGACGATTGGGACATATCTCCAAGGAAAGAATTGAAAGATTAGTGAAGGATAATATTTTGGAACATTTAGACTTCACTGATTTTGATATTTGTATAGATTGCATTAAGGGAAAGCAAACTAAACAAATAAAGAAAAATGCCACAAGAAGCAAAGATCTCCTTGAGATTATTCATACTGATATCTGCGGACCACTCCACATTCCTTGTTTTAGTGGAGAAAAATATTTCATCACATTTATAGATGATCTGTCCAGATATGGCAAAGTTTATCTAATACATGAAAAGTCTCAAGCCGTTGATACTCTTGAAGTATACATAAATGAGGTTGAGAGACAATTAGATAGAAAAGTTAAAATTGTCAGATCTGACAGAGGTGGTGAATTTTATGGCAGATATGATGGATCTAGTCAGAATATTGGTCCTTTTGCTAGATTCCTAGAACAACGGGGTATTTGTGCTCAATATGCATTACCAGGTGTGCCACAGCAGAACGGTGTTGCTGAAAGGCGAAATCGTACTCTGATGGATATGGTTAGGAGCATGATGAGTTATTCCTCTGTACCTGAGTCGATGTGGGGTGAAGCTCTTAGGACAGCTATGTACATCTTGAACAGGGTTCCTAGCAAGTCAGTTTCATCGACTCCATTTGAGTTATGGACTGGTAGGAAGCCCAGTCTGAGACATTTACATATTTGGGGATGTCCTGCAGAGATAAGAGTATTCAATCCACATGAAAAGAAATTGGAGCCAAGAACTATTTCAGGATATTTTATTGGTTATCCAGAAAAATCCAAGGGATACAGATTTTATTGCCCTAATCATAGTATGAGAATAGTAGAATCTGGTAATGCAAAATTCCTAGAAAATGGCGAAATCAATGGGAGTGAAAAATCTCGAAGGATTAATTTTGATATTGAGGAGATTCATGTTAATTCTCCCATATCATCTCCTGTCCGAGAGATTGTTGTTCCTCAAATCAATGAGAGTATTGATGAGGGTGAACAACAAAATAACATCCAAGAACTCTCACATGATGTTGATGTCGCCGCTGATGATCTTGTAGAACAATCACAATTGGCAGATTTGAGAAGATCTCAAAGGAAAAGGAAACATGCCATTTCTGATGATTATGTTGTATATCTACAAGAATCAGATTATGATATAGGAATAAAAAGAGACCCCTTATCGTTTTCACAAGCCATAGAAAGTAACGATTCTGAAAAATGGTATGATGCAATGAAAGAAGAGTTAAAATCAATGGTACAGAATGATGTCTGGGATCTCGTTGAATTGCCCAATGATTGTAAAAGAGTCGGTTGTAAATGGGTCTTTAAGACAAAACGTGACTCAACGGGCAATATCGAACGATATAAAGCCAGACTTGTGGCCAAAGGTTTTTCTCAAAAGGAAGGCATCGACTATAATGAGACTTTTTCTCCTGTTTCTAAAAAGGACTCATTGAGAATCGTTATGGCATTAGTAGCTCATTATGATCTTGAGTTGCATCAGATGGATGTGAAAACAACATTTCTGAATGGGGATCTGGATGAGGAAATCTATATGGAACAACCTGAAGGATTCATAGAAAAGGGAAAAGAAAGTTGGGCTTGTAAACTTAAGAAATCCATTTATGGCCTTAAACAAGCTTCCAGACAATGGTATATAAAGTTTCATAATACCATTACTTCCTTCGGATTTAAGGAAAACACTGTTGATCAGTGTATATACCTGAAGGTAAGTGGGAGCAAGTTTATTATATTGGTCTTATATGTGGATGATATTTTACTTGCCAGCAGTGATCTTGGTTTATTGCACGAAACCAAAATATTTCTCAACAAGAACTTTAAGATGGTTGATATGAATGAGGCATCCTACGTCATTGGCATTGAGATATTCAGGGATAGATCTCAAGGATTATTAGGATTGTCTCAGAAAGGATATATTGATCGTATCTTGGAGAGATTTAATATGCAGCTTTGCTCAACCAATGATATGCCTATTACTAAAGGTGAAAAATTCAGTCAAAACCAGTGCCCAAGAAATGACTTAGAAAAGAATCAAATGAAGAATATTCCTTATGGATGCGCAGTTGGAAGTCTACTATATGCTCAAACCTGTACAAGACCAGATATTAGTTTTGCAGTTGCAATGCTGGGAAGATATCAAAGCAACCCAGGAATGGAACATTGGAAAGCTGCAAAGAAAGTAATGAGATATCTACAAGGGACAAAAGATTATATGCTCACATACAGGAGATCTGATCAGCTTGAAGTAACTGGATATTCAGATGCTGATTTTGTAAATTGCCTCGACAGCAGGAAGTCCACTTCAGGATTTGTATTTATGTTAGCTGGTGGGGCAATTTCTTGAAAAAGTGCAAAGCAATCGCTTATTGCATCATCAACAATGGAAGCTGAATTTGTGGCATGCTTTGAGGCCACAAATCAAGCTTTATGGCTGCGAAATTTTATCTCAGGACTTGGTGTGGTCGACTCAATTGCCAAGCCGTTGAAGATATTTTGTGATAACACCGCAGCAGTTTTCTTCTCTAAGAATGGCAAGTACTCTAGTGGTTCCAAGCACATTGAGTTAAAGTACTTGGTGGTTAGAGAAAGAGTCCAGAAACAGCAAGTGTCTATTGAGAACTTGAGCACCACTATGATGATTGCTGATCCATTGACAAAAGCCTTACAGTGCAAAATATTCAAAGAACATGTTCTTAGAATGGGGCTTGTGAGCAAGTCATAAAGGATACGGTGATGCATATTTATGTGGATGCTATTATTGACATTTTTAATAAAAGTTATCTGTTTCTGCTATCCTGTTTACATTTATGTTTATGCATATTATGGTTGAATGTAACAACAGGATTGTCTTGACAAGACAAATTACAGGAGTCATTATGGACTATGTTAGGAAAGACTAACAATGTTGTGGTACATAGAAGGGAGTATGACATTGATGAAATACAACCGCTATGACTCGCATTGATAGTTGGACTTAATATAGTATTATTGTATTTATTGGACTTATTGGCTTATTTTTAAAAACATGGCCATGTATAAAATGTTTTTTCAAAATTTTTGGAATCCAATTAGGTAAAATTGTTTTCAAACAAATTTTGTTTTGTTTGTTTTGATTTTGTATCTCTTTTATATCTTATCAATTAATGGGCCAAGTGGGAGAATGTTAGAATATGTGGCCTTTTATTGAATAAGATATATAATAGAATTGGGTTCCGTTGCGATATTTTAGCCAAGACTAAGTCTACTACGGAACGATTCCTCGGAGATATCCTTGATGGGAGGAAATCTTCTGAGATCTCATCTCATCGTAGACCTTCTGCTCTCGCCTATAAACGGACAGGATCTCGTGGTTGAGTGGGTGGTTAGTGTGTTAGAGCGTTGCACTCTCCGTTGAGGAATTCAGTTATTCTCCTCGTCTCTCTCCCCAAAAGCCCGCTCCCCAAATCCATCAATCTGTGTGATCCTGTGAAAGGATAGGAAGAGAGGAGAAAGGGTCTACTCTTCGCACTCCCTGTAGATTCCGCAGCGCGATCGGATTAAAGACGGAAGACGGAGCCTGCAGCAATCTTGGATCACGGTGTGCTAAGCAGATCAAACAAGATCTCTGAACGGATGGCATCAAAAGGTACACATCGTATAATTAGATCTATGTATTGAATTTCAATCCTGGCATATAGGTTAATTCCGCATAATTGATTTAGCATAATAACATATTTTTATGCTTACATGATGAAGCACTCCAAGTGGCACGTTGACTTTGACTCGCTCAAATTAGAAGGATCGTGTAATACGATTGAAAGAGTGTTGCATGTTTATGTGGTCAAAGGCCATAAACCCCTACCAAGGAAAATGAGGTGATCAACTTGTCGTGATCTGAATTCTTAATCTCTTCGTACAATATATTCCAATAAACACATCAAAAAGTGTGGAATAGAAAATTCCACTCGATGCCAATTCTTTGACCGACTGATTCTAAAGTCACTCCTACTTTTCTCTCTTCTTTCTTTCTCTTCTTCGATCCATAGTTTAATAAACGATCATTGATTTTGACCCAAATTGAATTCAATAATTGTGATATTTGAAAATTAAATCATCGATAATTCTCTCAAAATATTTTTTTTATAATTCTTATGTCATATCTAAAACTATTGGTCAAAATAATATTCCTTCCATATTCAAATTAGTATGTGAATTTATGTGAGAGTAAAAATATTCCTATGCGTATGAGTCTTTTATTATAGGGGGTTAATGAAGAGAACATTTTCTTGTATTGATAAGACAAGTTTGACTAATTTAGTTAATTAACTATTGATTAACTAATTTGGGGTGACTGATTGATTGAAAATATAATATATATATATATTATATAAGATTAAGTAAAATAAAACCGATTAATATTTTATATATCACATCATTCGTTCAAAAATTCGTGACCTAAGTTGCGTGAAGACAACTTGAGTTGATTTTCAAAGTTGACTTGTTGGCTTATGGAGAAGTCAAAAACAGTGTGCATATTGAATATTGAATATGACCAAATCAATTATTACAGTCAAAATAGAGAGGTAAAGAAAAGGATTTTGACGGTTGAAGCATTAATTAATTAGCTATAGAACATCACAATCACAAGGTTATAGTCATAATAGGAAAAAAGATTTTATAACACATGATAATATAATTATCTCTATAAATATCACGATTTAGAGTTAACTATGGTTTTATTCCACATCTATCTCTGATTTGTGTCAAAACAAAAATATCAAACCATATAAAATTATGTTAAAATATATCTGATAAAATCTCTCTACTGCTTGAATTAGTTTAGAGTTTGAGGAATCCATTATATGCTAATATTTCTAGAGTCAAATGCACAAAGACTATGCAAATTCTTGTGTATTAAGAAATACATCCGAGTTTTTTATAGTATGAATTTATGATCATCATACTCCAAGATGCACATTGATATCGAGATGATCATGTCCTCCTTTTAGCCCTAGTAGAATTATTATGCTAAACACAAGAAATATACGAGAACCATGATGTGATTGGTAATGTTTGGAAAACATAGGATAGTTATGACATGATTGATAATATTCAAAAAAATGTGTGATAACCATAATATAATTGATAACATTTGAGGGAGGGACGATATCATGTCAGTGACACCATAGTAAAATATTAAAAACATAATATTGAAATGTCAGTCATATAGTATTATAGTATTGATTATATAATATTCAAGTGTTAATCATGTAGCACTAAAGTGTCAATTATGAAACACCAAATATGTTGACTATGAGGCTACAATATTGAATAAGTGACTAATAAGGTGTTATTAATGTTATTATGTTTCTATAAAAAATTGATTATTATATTCTTATATATAATAAGATCCATGAATGTTTATTAGATTTGCTTGGATAATTATCGTTCACATTAGTTATTTTGAATTAAAAATATATTAAAATATATATAATCTTTAGAATACCCTTAATGTTCTTATCATCACAAGTTTTGATAGATATTAACTCCATATTTATACAAGTTTTTATCTAGTATATATATATGACACATAAAGAAAACTCAAAATATTTTAAATATAGTTCGATGGCAAGAAATTATCCGTATTATACAACAATGAATTGTTATTATTGTTGTTATCAACGACTAATGATGAATTTATCCAAAAATTATGTATATATATATATAATTTATCCAAAAATTATTAATTTGGGTGTCGATTAGCACGTCGAATGCAACTCGATCCTACGGTCCTATTCGTCCGAGCCCATCTTTGCCGCTCTCGTCACTCATCACCGCCGTCCGTTTGAGTCAGCTCGACGCCGTCCCCGTGTCTGACGTCACGTCTTTGACGCCGAGGCCTTTGTTCGCTGAAGACGAGTGGCGCCAGTTAAGACACGATTCGATCAACGCGTCATAGTAATCAACGAATGTAGATAGTGTCGTTTACGTTACGACACGAAGCAGTAATATATATATATATATATATATATATATATACATATATATATATATATATATATATAAACAAAAAATCGGATTTAATAGGACTTATGGCCTCGATTGGAATCCCGATTTTCAAGTCCGCTCATTCCGGTTCCGTTGTTGTGAGAGAGAGTTCAGATCAGAGCGCCGATCGCTTTTCCCCAATCCGGCCGCCTTGGATGGGCCAATCCGCCTCCACCCCATCCGCCAGACCCCTCTTGTCCTCCTCCTCCAGTCGCCGCGCTAAGCCACCTCACTTCTTTGCCTCCTCCTCCGGCGCCTCGGCAAATAGGCAGCCGGTGGCGATGACTGAGGGAGACGCCACTTCGCCGATCGGCGGGGCCTCTCCGGCTAGGGACCACACTTCGGACCTCCCAGACGAGTGCCTCGCCCTCGTCTTCCAGTTCCTAGGAGCCGGCGACCGGAAGCGGTGCTCTCTGGTGTGCCGGAGGTGGCTCGCAGTCGAGGGGCAGAGCCGCCACCGCCTTGCACTCGACGCCCGGGCCGCCCTCCTGGAGGCTGCGCCGGCCATCTTCGTTCGCTTCGACGCCGTTTCCAAGCTGGCGCTCAAGTGCGACCGCCGAGCCGACAGCATCGGCGACGAGGCGATCGCGCTTATAGCTGTCCGGTGCCCCAACCTCACCCGCCTGAAGCTTCGGGCATGCCGTGCCGTCACCGATGCCGGCATGGCTTCCGTCGCCAAACATTGCCCTGGCCTCCGCAAGCTCTCCGTTGGCTCGTGTACGTTTGGCTCCAGTGGCATTGAGGCCATCGTACAGGGCTGCGCTCTGTTGGAGGAGCTATCCATCAAGCGGCTCCGTGGCCTCCCCGACACCTTCGCCACAGAAGGCGCTGTTGTCGGCGCCGCCTCCCTCCGATCTATGTGTCTGAAAGAGCTCTATAATGGTCAGTGCTTGGCGCCACTCATCGCCGGATCCCCGAACATCAAAACCCTAAGGCTCATCCGATGTACCGGAGACTGGGACAGGCTACTCAAGGATATTGCTGATAAGGTCACTGGAATAATCGAGGTCCACCTTGAGAAGCTCCAGGTTAGTGATCGTGGCCTTGCCGTCCTCTCCTCCTGTAACAATCTCGAGATCCTTCACCTCGTAAAGACCCCGGAATGCACAGATGCTGGGCTTGCCACCGTTGCTGAACGTTGTCACCGCCTACGCAAGGTTCACATTGACGGGTGGAAGACCAATCGGATTGGTGATGAGGGCCTCATAGTTGTCGGAAGGCAGTGCTCGAACCTTCAGGAGTTGGTTCTTATTGGGGTAAATCCAACAGCCCGAAGCTTAGGGCTTATAGCAAGTAATTGCCGCAACTTGGAGCGCCTTGCCCTTTGTAGCAGTGATACATTTGGTGATGCTGAGATCACTTGTATTGCCTCCAAATGTATGTCCCTGAAGAAGCTCTGTATCAAAGGATGCCCAGTATCTGACCAGGGAATGGAAGCCCTTGCAGAGGGTTGCCCCAAGTTGGTGAAGGTGAAGGTGAAAAAGTGCCGTGGAGTGACGCCAGGATGTGCAGACTGGTTGATGGCACGCAGGGTAGGGATGCTGGCAGTCAACTTGGATGTCATTGGACCAACTGAGCAGCAAGAGGCAAGTCTGAGTGAGAGTAGAATTCTTGAGAATAATGAGCAGTTGATTGATCAAATTGGTGCTGTTGATCTTCTTCCATCCAGCAGTAATTCTAGATTGCCGTCATGGAAGACCCGGATAGGTTTCTCCACTGGTGGGAACTTGGTCGTATCTGCTTTCCGAAGATGGTCACATGGAAGCAGCAACTCTAATAGCACATGAAATTGAAAGGATTTCTGTTTTTTTTTTTTTTGTTGCTTGCATCATCCATCTTTGAATATGTATGTCAATTAACTGTTCATGACTAGTGTTGTTGTTTGCAACTATTGCTTCTCATAAGCTGTTTATCCTGACTTCTGAAAGTAAATAGTTGTTAATGTTTCTGTCCTTATTGTTATTTTTCTCAATGCTTGTAAACATCAATACTTTGCTCTTTTTATGCTTTTTCACTCATAGGATCATATGCTTATCATTGGTGTAGACTTGTTTGTTTGATTGCCTGTCTCTATTTGCTTTTCATAACTAATTAGGGCTGCTTGCTACGTGTTCCAGCAAGGATGGAGATCTATCATAATAGAACTATGGGCTTTGACCTATCTTATAGGCATATAAAGTATTTTTTACAGCAATCACTGGCATATAAAGTTGCTGGGTTTATTGCTACATGTAATTTAATCTTGTTCTGTTTCATGCAGCAATGCAAGTTATCCTCGACATGAATGATATATAGACCCATTGATGCATGGGGGATTGAAATGTACTTGCATACATTCTAAATTTCACTTGTAGAGTACTAACATGTTCTGGAAGAAGCTGAAAGTATATGACACAAAATCATTAGTTTATCATTAATCTAATTGATATTATTAAATATATTGATCTTTGTAATTTGTGAATGATTTCTCTGATATCTTCTTCATTCTCTAGAAATATAACTTGATTTTAAGTTTGGAGTCAGCATCATTTCTTTAGGTGGTGTTGTGCTAGATCTTGGCTTTTGACCTATGATATATGGATGTAGATCCTCCATGAGCTCATAATTGTATCATTGTGTAATTAATGCATCTACTGTCCAGTTTGAAATCCTTTGTAAATTATAATTAGTTGCTTCATGATATTAAACTAATATGTGATATCTGAGGACTCTTTTAGTTGAATCCATGGTTTAACTATTGGAGAGCCAAGTAATTTAACATGTGGGTTCAACTTGTAATGTCACCTTCAAACTGTGTGTTCCAGTATAAGACATATGTGTTGAAAGTTTCATGGCTGGTTGCTGAGGAATGTAGCCACCCACCTATACGCATTCCACACATGCGATTGAGTTGTTTAGACTCTTGGAACCTTTTGTGCTTTCACCCCAGCTAGTTGTTGAGTTGCATAAGGACTAGGCTTTAGTCATAAATAGCTTGATCTTCATTTAATGACGATCGCTACAAGTTTTTATTACTTAAGGATAAACGGATGATGATGGTGATTTGGATTGTTTCAAACTGCAGCAGATTTGCCCTAGCAGTGATTAGTGTAACTAAAAAAGAGAGTGAAAGATCACATATAAATTAATTTAAATATATGTGCATTATCTTTAACTTTTAATGGATAATCAAATTACTATTCTTCTCTGCAAAATTTTTGGAGATAGAATCAAGTCCTCAATCAGTTCTCATTCTGGAGTTTACATGATTGAAAATAATATTTTTTGTTAATTATTTAAAATATGACTTGAACTTCTGATTATTTCACTTCTTTAGCACTGCAGCAATTTTTTTTTGTTCAACATTTCCATTACTTTGATATATTTATTCAAGATGATGTGAAAAGTTCATGATCATTATCTTGTACAAGATATGCTATTTTGAAAAATACTAATGTATTAGTTTATGTTATAAATGTTTATTTTGAAAATGTTAATGTACTTTAGTCTTATACAAAGTTATGTTAAAGTTCATTATCTTTTAACTTTATTAATACCAAGAGAAAAATCAGTAGTACAGTTAATGATAGATGATCAAGAGGTTTTCTGGAGAAAGAGTTTATGATTTCTAGAATTATTATTCAGTAGTAAGGAGAGATTGTTTAAGATGTCATTCATATAATAAAAATAGATGGTTGAAATGGGAAGAAGTATAGTTATTTTTGTGTGATCATTTTTGGCCCATTAGATTAAAAGAAAATTTTTTATAAGACAACGTAAGGGCAGCCATGATTTATGGGTTAGAATGTTTGATAGTTTGAAAATTATACACACAAAAGTTGGTAGTTGAAATATAAATGTTAAAATGGATGTCTGAGATCATTAGAAAACATAGAATAAGAGATCTGTTGTGAATAAATAGGTGTGGTTTCAATAGAATATAAAATGAGGAAAAACAATTGAAAATGATCTGGAGATGTCCAAAGTAAACTTATACATGTCCCGGGTAGTTGTGATGAGTTAGCATCAGTGGTGTGACAAGTAGTACAAAAACTTTATTAAAAAACTAAACTTAGAAAACTGGCTGCTTTTAGTTTGACCAGTGATGTTGTCCTCAATAAAGCTAAATGTTGAGAAAAAGAAAAATATATACACACATCAAATCAAAATTTTGATGTGGTGCATGAGCTTATGGAAAGTGGCTATATTGGGAAAAGAATAGGGGCTCAGCTAGATTGGCATTCTTAATTGCTAAGGGGATGGGTTAAACTGGAAGCCCCCAGTTATTTATTTTTCTCTGGAAATTTTCTTTATCATTCTCTTTGTATTAAAATCTACTTGAATATAAAATCTCATTGTGTTAGTTAATTTACATATATCAAGTTTTTTCTTCAGTTTGTTATTTGATTTTTCAAGTCTTATGAATTATTGCTCTAAGACTTATTGGGTCATCAAGCACTGTCTTGGTCTGGACATAACAAGGTCAACTTGGAAAACAACCCCAAACAAGTAAATGGGCAAAGTTGATTTGGAGACTGTTGGCTGCTGCAAAGCTTGAGTCTTCAAGAGACTTGCTATCAGTTGGTAAGAACATTCCAACGTTGAAATTTTCCATGGAATTGACTTAGATGTCCTGCTTTGAAATGTCTGAAGGTATTCATGCTGCTGTGACATGCTGCCTTAGCACTAGATGGCCTTCAGGATTTTTAACACTTATCTCAGGTGACATCCCTGCAGATATTGACCATGTATCAGGAAGATATTGAGCTTGTAATAAAGAGGAACTCCGTGCTGCTGTCACATGCTGCCTTAGCACCAGATGGCCTTCAGGATTTTTAACACTTATCTCAGGTGACATCCCTGTGGTTATTGACCATGTTTTAGGAAGATATTGAGTTTGTAATAAAGAGAAACTCCGTAGAATGTACAATCGAGCTGACTTTTCTTTTTTCTTCAAATGTTTGAAATAATTGCTGGTATTGCTTTCCTATACCCTTTTTGTCTTGGTAAACTTCCTGTTGAATAGCTATCTTTATAAGGTTTGTCACTTAACTCTGTTGCTAGATTGATTGTATATCTTGATATCTGTTTCATGTTGCAAATCTTAATATCCTTTGTCGAGTTTAGCCCCATGTTGTGGGTGAATACAAAGTGTTTTTAATGACTCCTGTACCGGAACGTATTGGTAGAATGATCTGAAACATCAAGTAGAATGCTGATTTCTTTCCCTCCTTTGTATAAGCTATTAAGAAAATCTACTTTTTTTTTTAACTGTGTATATTTTTATGGATTGTTTATACATCAATGCTTGCGACTTAAAAAGTTATTGGTTAGCTATTGGTTATGCACAAGAACTTGATTCTATAAAGATTAAGGTAGTCATGTAGCAGATGATAGAGTAGCTGAGTATACAGAAGGCTGGCTATCCTTGGTTGAGAGTTCCATTGCATGATGAATCACATTGTATGAATGGAGTTTGCTTGTCCAAGGTAAGCATCTCTTTTATTGAATTATATTACAGCATCAAGATATTAAAAATAAGTTTCTTGAAGGTTCTCCTTGATACACCAGATGTTGATTTTGCCAGTTGATCATGGTGGCAAATGTTTGTATTTATATACAAAGGATGTTCTTTTAGAGGAGATTATCAATATCTGAAAATTATTCTGGTAGCACAAGTAGAGCCTCTAATACCTTTAAAGCTGTAATTGGAACAAAGTTGCATAGACAGATTATGGCCATGAATCAGATGCTTGTTCATGCAAATATTCCAGACCTTATCCATATCTGCATTATTGTCAGCCCATGGTGGGTGCTTGGCGAGTGAAGCCCAATTCCAACAAGAGCACACTTGCACAGGAATCATCTATATCATGTGGCTCCCATTGATGTTGGAACTACAACTGCATGCCTGTGAAGTGAGGTTTGAGCAGCAAAGGTGGAAAGTTAGGCCATGCATGTGAAGAACTGGCCACTGTGGAAAATGCTGGTGGACCCATGGAAGGTGTGCATGTGGATGAGATGTCTGCAACTTGAATCATTGGTGTAGCTAAAGCATACACTTTCTATGGCAGGCTATGTTGTGACCACAACATGCAAGCATGAGAAAGAGTGGATGGTGTTGTATATAGCATGGCTGGTTTGGTCACCTTGCATGAGTAATGTGGCTGAGTGATTGTTATTTGGGTTAATTATAAGATATTTGTGAGGTTCAATTTATAATCTCACAAATAAATAGATTACTTTTGTGATCTGAAGAGTGTGATTTTTTTCTTATCAACTTGATCTGAAAAGTAACTCATTATGAAGAATAAGACATCTGAATTTATTTTATTTATTTAGTTTCTTTGATAGTAAATAATATATTTAAGATTTAACCTTTATTTTACACATTTGGTGTTAAGTGTGATATAGAGTTATTAATATGTCATGTCATTTGCGCTAATGAAATGCCAAAGTGGTGCATTCATATCATTTGTGGTATAATTATTTTTTCTGTAGGAGATAGGAAATATCAAAGGATTAAAAATTTTATTTTCAATAAATCAAAGAACAAAAATGCATGGAAATCATTCCATGCTCAGTTGCATGAGTGGCAGGTGCTCTATCAACATCAAACTATGAAAGCTTGGGTGTAGTAGTCAACTCCACATTTGCTTAAGCAACAATCTTCATACAATTCAATTAAAATCAATGCTATTTTAATCTTGGAAACTTTATTCCCCTTTCAATTAGACATCACAAGTGCCAAGAACAAAAAAAAAAATTACTCCAGACTGAAATGTACTATCTCTTCCAAGACAACACAAAACCCAAGGCACAAAGATATTCTCACTTTAGTTAGTCAACAATGATTGATGGTAACAACCATGAATTACTAGCAAGGAATATTTTATCTTGGGACTTGCATCACTGAATTGAATGGCCAACCAACAAAGTTGGGGTGGGTCAAAATCCCTACATTTGGGACTTGGAAAAAGCTATGCATGTAGGGCAAAACTCATGTTGTTTGGCATAGTGAGTCACAACCACTATGTGGAAGGAATTTATAGCAATCATCAAAGATTGAGTGGAATTTTGGATGATTGGAATTGTTAGTAATAGAAACAAATTAAGGTGGAAAATGTGCATCTCAGTAGTTAGTATGTGCCTCATGGCTATGGTACTATGAAGCTTTAAGTTAAAGCCAAAGCTAATCTTTACCGCTAATCCCTCGTCGGCAATTTTCCGTAGATGATTAAGACCTAAGGATTAAGATAATCACCTTTTAGACCTATAATTGTCAATCCAATATAGAAGTCTCACATCTTTGACAAAGTGCACAAAATTTGTGATTGCTTGAAAGGTAGGCAAGTCCTAATACTTTGGACTCAGGAAAGGTGGTTAGATGGATGGATCATCTAAATTTGATAGAGCCACCACTCAAGGTATGGTGGGAAAAAGGAGGTCAAGATCCATATCTTGATGTGTGTGTTTTCATGATCTTGAAAGATTGCATCTCAAGAAATAATTTGTTTCCATAGCTTTGGATGTCATGATCCATAGAGATTGGCCTATAAGGAGCTATGTAATTCTCCATGGTTGATGGGAAGTTTGCATCAAGGAAAAAGATTGAAAGAGGCTGCCTAATATATATGCTCTCTATCTCTAGTAGTGAAAACCTAGTTGTGAAACTTTAGTGCTCAAGTGAATGTATTTTGGAATGACAACCAAAATGAACAAGAGGCAAAGAGAACAAATAGAGGTCATAAATCAATGTTCATCATCATCAGCTACTCAATTTGTTTGTCCATCTATTCTCATCTAGCAATGTGATCAGGGAATTCCATATCCTTCTATTGTTGAAGAGGACTGTGGCATATTCTTATGCCAAATTTTGGTTAATCTAATTAGGATCACAAGTGTTTTTTACTCAACCAAGTTTGTCCTCTCCTTAATGCTACTCATGAAACAGTCATTAGCCCCACAATTCTATTGTTGATTTAAATGTACAAGTCTTAAAATGATTAAGATTAAGAAGAAGGATAATTGATGAAAGATTTGTGAGTACAGTAAAAAAGATCCAACATCCAATTAAAACATACATAAGTTAAAATTAAAAAAATATAGATATACGTAATATTGTCCTAAAAATATTTTTTTTATATTATGATAATGTTCGACTAGACAATCGTCTAAGATATATCTTTACTATTTTTGGACATACAATCGTCAAGAATTAAACAAACATTTTAATACCAAAAGAGAGAGAAAAAATTGGATTGGAGAAAGAAGAGTTATTTTATAATGTATGTTTCTAATGCTAAGATTTGATCAATCAATCCATGAACAAAAGAAAAAGAAAAAAAATGGATTGGATACACCAAAAATTTAGTCCAAAAGACTACACTCTTCTAAAAATCAGATGGCACTGATTGTAAACTTAACTGAACCCATATTATACAGAATAATAGAATTATTACTCAACACCACCAACACTAATATTGATTAACATTTGCTAAACAACAATTTAAAATCCAAGGAAGGAACTTATGTTTCTTCACGTACAAAAGAATAATGAGAGAGAGAGAGAGAGAGAGCATCATCATCATCACAATGCAGTAAAAAGCTTGGCCACGTTACAATAATTATTTGTGCTTGAAAGCTGCGTAGGGAGGGAGAAGGACGGAGTCCAAAAGGCAAGGAGACAACCAAGCCACGAGAGGACGGGCCACACTTGCTCTTAGTGTGTGTAACCACTACTTTTGCTTCCCTTCAACTCACTGCCTCCCCCCCACCCCATTGCTTGGAACTTTGCAAGGGAGGGGAGGGAGAAGGTGATGTCTTTCCAACCCTTTGTTATTTTGACATTGATTTTGACCTTGTAAATCGAATTGTTTCTTAATTCAAGTAACACCATAGAATTGATAGTCAAAGAATCACAAAACAATCCTCTTTTCTTCTTATAATTAGAAATTGTAAGTGTATTTTTTGCTTGCTTATATGTATGTGCACTCAATAGAACAGTAAATTTCTTAAGTAATAATGTATTATTAGTAGTCAGATTATGTACATTAATCTTCTTTAGATCTTATATTGTTGGAACCTTTGTGCATGGGATCTATCTTTTTTTTTTCCACAAATAAAGGAGATTAAATGAAGTTTTTCATTTGGTCTTATCCCACTATTAATATTATATTAAATAAATTAGAGATAATAAGACATTTAATGTTCTTTCATCATATTAAAAAAAGAACTTGTGCATTTGTATGTTGTCACTCACTCCATGCAAGTGCTTTGTGAAACCTATGTCAATCCAAAATCTTCTTGAAATATTTTAATAACCTATTAGTTAAGTCTTGGGAGGTACTGACACAAAGTATCATATAAAATAGATGAAAAATAAAAATTATTATTTGATTTCGTTATAGTTGAGTGAAAAATATTTAAAGGTGCATTTTCATGGTGTCATAAAGATTTCCATGATTTCTAACATTATATCTCAGTTAAAACCATGCCTGTATCTTCGATTATTTTATTATTCCTTTATCTTGCGAAATATGTTAGATTAGGTTTGGAACCCTATTATGAATTAATGTTGTAAATCGGACCAATAAATATCATCATATATAAATCATAACTATATTTGACTAACTACTTGAGTTCTCAAATTTGAATCTAAATTCAATTTGATGTTATTGAATCCATTTAATTAAATTATATACATATACATATATATGTGTATATATATAATTATCTTTAATAATGAGAAGGGTATCCATAAACTTAACCAAATTGGAACTTGACTAACAATTTAGCTAGCTAAATCAAGATCTTTACTAGGAACCTATTATTTTAATTGAATCCATCTTAAGTTTAATTGAAAGAATATGAAAACACAGTTTAAAAATGTCGAATAAATCGAATGATGCAAAAAATGGAACCCATATAACTCTCCATATTTTCAACTACCACCATTCTTTAGTCATTGTTCTTGAGGACCACAACGACAAGGGTCTCTCTCTCTCTCTCTCTCTCTCTAGAGAGAGAGAGAGAGAGAGAACCATGGGCATCTCGAGGCTTGTGCCGAAAAGGACGCTTGCATTCTTTCTCTTTCATCATTTTTCTTGAGTCTCATGTGGAGGAGAGTATGCATAGGTAACCAAGAAGAAAGCCATGAATAGGCCCACACCATCTATCGATCTTGTATCAACATCTTTCCCACTTAAATTGCAAGTCACGTGCTCTCTCTCTCTCTCTCTCTCTCTCTACTTTTTTGTTGCAAGGTGTCATGTTGATGCCGCAAGGCTAGTGATAGCATCAAAGATTATAGTTGCGTTTTTGGTATATTAGAAGGCAGAATGTAACACGAAACATCACACTTGGGAACATTCGAACAAGAGAATGACACTACATGTATATTGACTCTCTCTCTCTCTCTCTCTCTCTCTCTCTCTATCTACTTTTTTGTTGCAAGGTGTCATGTTGATGCCGCAAGGCTAGTAATAGCATCAAAGATTATACTTGCCTTTTTGGTATATTAGAAGGCAGAATATAACACGAAACATCACACTTGGGAACATTCGAACAAGAGAATGACACCACATGTATATTGAGTTGTTGTTCCCTACGTACATTATTTATTCCAAGTAATTAGACCCACTATTAGTTCAATGGATCTCTACAATCACTTGGTTGCATTAGAAAGAACCACAAAACAAAGACCTTTTCTTTCCAATTATTTGGGGATCAAATTGCTTCATCAACATCTAATGGATTTGTACACATCACCATGATTGGATTCATGAAAGAAATACAACAAATTTATGAGGACAAGATATCAGATTGATGCTATCTTTCATGATGATATCTGTTTATGTTGCACTGAAACAAGCATAACAATTCAAATTTCAGCTTCTTGAAGGTATATTAGAATTTTTATTGTTTCATGATTTTTTCTAGATTCTCAAGTTCTTGATATTTGCAGTGAATTAATTAATGCATGATCATTTAGTTAGTTCTTTCTTTTTATTCTTCTCTCTCTTCTGCCTTCTTGGTTGGTGTCTTAGGGCAGTGATGCTTGCAAAACTTTAAGAGGATTAGTATTTTTGTTACTCACACATCAATGCCTGAAGCCAGAGTTCTTCTTTTATCCTTTTCTCTTTCTCTCTCTCTCTCTCTCTGTGAGACATGTTCCTTTACAAAGCTGGAAGACATCTGCAACATCTTCTTTCCATACCACCAATCATTTCTTGTTGTTTCCAGATCAAACCCTGCAAGCTCTCCATCCTCTTTCCTGGTAAACCACATGCTTCATGCATTGGGATCATCATGCAACTTTCTGATTCTTTGCAGAAACCCTAATAACTAGTACATTTATAGAGCTTATGAAGGGATAATAATGTTGATCACTTGAAGCCAAAGAAACAAGTCAGTGAGATCTTCATTCTTTATGCCACCTGATGGTTAACTTTCTTTACTGTAAAGGAAGGAGTCAGTCACCATAAAGAAGGAAGCCTCTTCAAACCTTTTGGCTGAAGCTATGATGTCAATCCACCCCCCTTTCCCTTTCACCTCCATGTTCTCTCCTTGCTGAAGAAAGGGAAGCATGCAGTGGTCTTAAGGGAGATGCTTACAGGAGTGTTGACATCCCTAGCTATGCTCCCACACCATGCTCTCATGAAGCATGCAGCTACAGTGGCCACTCCTCTCCCCCAACTATCCCAGCTTTTTCTCTGGGAGGAGGATGGCCACTTCCACACCTGCATGTGATGCTATGGTGGTGAGTCTTTCTTCCTCGACCAGCTATCCCAGCTGGAAGTATCATTTCAATGGCTTTTAATTGGGTGTACTAGCTGGTCCATGCATTAAAGAAAGAAAGAATGCCTACTGCCAACTTGTCTTGGCTTTTTCCTGAGCATGTGTTCTTGGATCAGATGGGTGGATCAACCATTGCAAGTGACCATGCACTGGTTTGCAACTTCCAAGTAATTGTTGATATATGGTTCTTTCCAAGTAATTAATCTTATATCTCCAACAGTCCTCCTCTGCATAAAGAGTTAGAACATGTTGAATGAAATGTGGCCACACAACTCTCCTCCTCCTCCTCCTATCTAAAGTCAACAATATTTTTAGATTTAGTCATCAATCATCAAAATTTGAACAATATTTTTAGATTTAGACATACAATATTTTTTAGATTTAGTCATCAATCATCAATCCTTTTTCTTCTTTTTCAAATTTCAAAATACATGATGCATAATAAATGACATTACTTTATGCATCTTATTACATCATCCTCTCTCTCTCCTCCCATCTGTTCTCTGTGGAGATCAGATCAGACCTACCAAGCCATGAAAGGGACCCCCAATCTCAGGGCCCACCTCCCAGACCCAGTGCTGGGCCCCATGTGTTCCCTAGCTGGGCCCCCCCACCAGTTCACCACCAGCACAGTTCATTCACTGATCCTGCCAAATCAAGGCCGAGCATCCCCTCCCCCTCCCCCTCCCCCTCCCCCTCCCCCTTCATCAACAGAGCACATGTCATGAGTTGGTGAAGGCTGAACAATAATAATACCACCACCATAAGAGATGCCATGTCCTTGTAACAGGGACTGTGGTGAACACGGTGGCACCACCATAAATCAATGCAGCCTTTTCTTTAGCTGTATGATCTCATTTGACAGCCCTCTCCCTCCTGATTGATGCCTTCTCCGTAGCCACCACCAATCCACCACCACTGACCTGCAACAGAGGGAGAGGAGGAGGAGGAGGAGGAGGAGGAGGGGCATTTTGGAACTGTGGTCCTTCAGATTTCCCACCTCCAACTCCAACAACCACTCTCTCTTGGACGCCCATCTTCTCCCATCACCACCACCACCGCCGCAAAGAGAGGTCTTGCTGCCTCGCCTCTCTGCAAGAACTCATTTTTGGCTTTTGGGAGGGGTTTTGCAGTGAAGCTCAAGAAAGCATGATGGCGGTTGTTGTTGTTGTTGCTGCTGCTGCTGCTGCTGCAACTGCTATTGCTGTCCTTGGTGCTACCAAATCCTCCTCCTGACTCTCCCCACCCTGTTCCTTTCTGTTTTCCAACAAACAATTCCGTCACACGCCCTCTCTCTTTCAGAGGCAAGGCATATCCATACCTTCCTGCATACGCACGCTGTGTGTCCCCCTTACCGCGTACCAAATTTGGCCTTTTTCTTGGGTTTCGCCCCTTCCCCTTTGGTTCCACCTGGAAAATTTTCTGATTGGAAACGAATTGGCGTGATCCTGGTGGAGTTCTTGAAGGAGAACGGCGATGGAGAACGGGGAGGATTGCAGCGTGAAGGTGGCCGTGCACATTAGGCCGCTCATCGGCGACGAGCGCCTGCAGGGGTGCAAGGATTGTGTCACCGTCGTCCCGGGGAAGCCACAGGTTCTCTAAATTTGTCCTCTTTTTGCCGAACCCTGTTGAGATAAGACTTGTGTACGCTACATTTGGTTATCATTTAATCAAAGAGAAAAAGATGATTTTTTAGTGCTTCGGCGTCAGTTTCTCACCATTTTTCGTTAATTTGGAGCAGAGATCTGGAATTGTGTTGACCAAAGTGCATGTAATTCTAGCCTTTATCTTCTTTTTTTTTCTTTTATGTGATGGTCAAGCACAATGCAAGTCAATTAGCAGCTGCGGTTTTCACGGATTATAATTGATAATCACCCATCACTGCTTAAAATTGTTTTATTTTTTTCCCTGTTCTGGGTCACTTAAGTCTCTGCTGGTTTCCTTTCAATGCATTCCTTTAAGAAAAAGACGGACACTTAATTCTACTTAAGGGGAAGTCTGATCAGTGATCTTGACAATTTCAGTTAACTATTCCCAAATTCATGTAGCTTGACTTTTATTTTGTCAAGTGCTTTGTGCACTTTTCACTCTGAAGGAGTCCTAGAGAAGTTTAGCCTTCTTAGATCTTGGGATTGAGTCAAATTAGGTTTTGCTGGAGTATAGGTTGAGTTTCCGTTCCTTTAGAGATTTTTTGGAAGGGTTGCATATTAAATCAATATTTTCCTGGAACATATGATCAGATATGCTGATTTAGAATCCTTTTTCATCATTTAAGGCATTTACAGTCTTTTGAGGAAATCATTGAATTTAAAGAAAGGCACACATTGAAAAAATGTCCACTCAAGTGATTATTTCCTTTTCCAAAAAGCATTATCCTTATCTCTAATTCATTAAACCTTAGTCCTAGCTTTCTTCCCTTAGCTTTATCTTTACTGTACGACTTAAGTTGAAAAAGAGAGGCGAAGATGATGGACTTAACATTTGAGCTATGATAGTTCTGGTTCATTTTGGTGGCTGTTGGTGTCAAAAAACCTATATTGATGATAAGGAGTGGTAGATGCCGAAAATGCATCATTAGATCTCAGATTTGAAATAAAAGAAAAAAAAAGAAGTAGCAACAGCTATCAGTTTAGTTATCTCGAAAGTTTCTCAGCTTACACAAACTCCAAATATAAGCATCCACCAAATTTTGCTCCTAATCCTGATGTTTTCATATAGAGATAAAATGCACGGGTTTTCATAGATGGTGATAATTTAAATTTCCTATGCTTCGAGAACAAAAACTTAAATTTCTGTTCTCTAGTCCCATTATCCTGTTGAGGTATTGTCCAACTCATGATATTTGGCACTGACTGCTGACCATGATTGATGATTTTGACATCTTTCTTTGAAGAATTTTTATGTTAATGAATGTACCATTATGTTTATCCATTTGTCTTCTAGTCATGCTAATATTCTTCTTATTCAAACTTTTTACAGTGTTCTAGTTGTCTAAATTTGTCAATTAAAATCTAAGCCTTAGAAAGGTCAAATTCTTTATTGAATTTGGTCAACAGCACTATGTCACCTGAAGCAGTTGGCATAAGCAACATATAGTTTGTCAATTGTAACATTGTATGTTTTTCTCTTCAAACATGTATTTTTAAGCAGCACTAGGTGAGATTGGAGAGTGTTTTTTGTAGGCAGGACTTGCAGTTTTTATTTGGCATTATTTCTTATTTTAAGAACTTGAAGAAACTGGATTATTAGATGCTGAACTGAAACATGGAGAAGTGATGCATTATGTCAAGTTTTTGCCCTTTCTGTATAAATTTTAAAGATCTTCATCGGTTTTATGACTGCTGCAAAATAATCACATTGCATTTTACTATTTATGGTAGACTAATCCAACATAATCGCAGTTTTCAACTAGCTTTCTTGAATTCTTAATCATAAATAGTTATGGACTAATGTTGATGTGCAGGTGCAAATTGGCACCCATTCATATACTTTTGATCATGTGTATGGGAGTACAGGTTCTCCATCATACGCCATGTTTGACGAATGTGTTGCTCCACTTGTGGATGGTTTGTTCCAAGGATACAATGCAACTGTTCTTGCGTATGGTCAGGTTATGTAACACAATATAGACTGCTAGAGATCATTGACATCCTTTTTGCAATATATCCTGAAATTTTTAAAACATCTGACAATTTGATGTGCCACAGACGGGATCAGGAAAGACATACACCATGGGAACTGGATGTAAGGATGGTTCTCAAACTGCGCTTATCCCTCAAGTTATGAATGCTTTATTTTGCAAGATTGAGACTATGAAGAATCAAGCAGAATTCCAGCTGCGTGTCTCATTCATTGAGGTACAAAAATTCTGTTGGCTATTACCTCTACAACCATGTTTGAAACTGATTCCTACAGTTTTCAATTTTCTCTCTCTAATTCGTTTATGTTGGTACTGATGAGATATAATGCATCTTTGCTGATGTTGTGCTAATGCACTGTCTTATGAGTCATGTGAAAGATGAGTTGGAATTGGATGTACTAAGTACATTGCAGCAATAACCTTGCTTTTGTTGCTGTTACATATGCCCATTATAGCCTATTTTTATGGCATTTTATATTTCACATATTACATGGCTTTATTTCTTTACTCTTGTTTTTGTTTCCTTCCTCCATCTTCACCAAGATGAAAGATACAAATGGAACGGAATCGAATAGTTGTTTACCTTTTAAATAGTTTCTCACTGAAACCTGAAGCAACAAGAACAATTTTACTTCTCTAGGCTCTTATCATGCTATGAATTACCTGATGATAGAAAGATTTAAAAGTGCCAATCCTGTATAATATCATATTAGAATACAGTCCTATGTATTCAACCTGATATAGTTCCCTAGTCTCACTATGGAAGAACCACTTATGGTTTATGTACAATTTATTTCTCTTGTTTATCTTTAGTCCCAGGTGTTTGGTTATATCTATTTTCATATTTAAGCTATGTATCTCAGTTTTTCTCTTCTCTTCTATAACAGCCAGATAACATGATGGAACTGGTTAAGCCAGATAAATGGTGGATGGTGAAGGATTCACTATGGGGCCTGATTCTTTTAGCTTGTTAGGTTCAAATGCTTCTTGTATGAAAACAGCATGCAAGGTTGATAAGTGAGAAACTGTTCTGATGTCAATATAAAATAACTTTTGCATAATAAACTTATCAGCAATGCTTCATTTTTCCTTGTACAATCTTACATGAGGCTAAGTTAGGTATTAGTAGCAGCAAAAGTGATCTAGCTTCTTCCAGTTCTTTAAAAACTAAAGATTTCTTAGTTATTGTACTAGTAGGCACTTTGTGTACTGTCATCTATAGGGCTATTGGTGAAACCCTTTGGAAGTCACAGCAGCACATATTAGATTACAAGGTGCTTATGAGATTGGTCGCTGCCTACCAACTTTTTGTTTGTGTCTCTTCTGGTTGAAGGGTGCTGGAGAGCAAGATTAATCTATTCTTGGATCGTTTTTGTCAACAGGAACAGTAATTGATGCCAATTGATTATTGAACAAGATACATAGCAGTCATTTTTTGCCTAGAAACTGATTAATTTTCTAAAATATCAAATGTAAAATACACCTTGGGTATGTGTATAATTTATTCTCTTTCTTTTAGCAATAACATTAATTACCGTTAAATAAATTTTGAAACCAAAATCTTGGTGCATTTCATATTTCTGATTGCAAATTGAATCAGTTTTCATCTATGATAAATGTCTATACGCTTCTGTCTCATCTGATACTGAGAATTATTGTGAAGATTTTGAAAGAAGAAGTGAGAGATTTGCTAGATGGTTCATCTGCTACCAAACTCGAGGCTATCAATGGACAAGCTGGGAAGTTGACAGTACCTGGAAAACCTCCAGTACAAATACGTGAGGCATCAAATGGAGTTATAACACTTTCTGGATCTACTGAAATTTTCGTTAACACTCAAAAGGAAATGGCTGCATGTCTGGAGCAAGGTTCATTGAACCGTGCAACTGGAAGTACAAACATGAACAACCAGTCCAGGTTAAAATGACTTTTCTTTTCTCTCCCTCCCTATACTTTTTTTGCTGAAAAATTATCATTGTCGTATTTCGACAGGATTGGTTTACTTGAATTCTCTTCTTTAAATATCTTATAGCATCCTTTTTCAAGCATCTACCTTTTAAGATACAGATATTAGCAACTTCTGTTACTTATTTGTTCATTCTTCAAAATTATGCATAATTAATTCTTCTACAGATATTAGCAACTTCTTCTGTTAGTCATTTGTACATTCTTCTAAATTATGCATAATTAATCCTTCTATTGTGAATCATTAGATTAGCAAATAGAGATATTTATGACCACCACAGCTGGTTGTTTATCATGTACGCTAGAGACTCACTTGTTATTTTTTTTGTTTAAATCGGTTGTTATACTTGAGTATGCTTAATACATGCTTCCAGGGTGGAGCCTTTTTATGCAAAACAAACCATGGACACAATCCAAAGTTAAATGAAATTTTTTAGCTATCACCTAAAACTAAGCGATTGGTTTTGTACTTTCAGGCTATTCTTTGTGGTCTGTTTTGTATTTTTCTGAATGTAGTCATTCGATAAGTTGGAAGACTTACTCAACATGTGAAGCCATTGGACTGGATTATCATACACCACTTTATTAAGATATTGTATTTTACCTCCCCTGTAGAGTTTGTATTTGTTAATTCTTATAGTTGACTTTCTATGCTGTTTGACTTAGATGGTGGCCCATTTTTATAGCTCAAGTATTATGTAAAGTGTAAACCTAGATCAAGATTTACATAATCGAAGTTTTTAACCTGATCAGTTTTCCTTTCTTCTCATTGATTTGATATTGCCTTGTCCATAAACTGACAAGAAAATGATGAAGTAGATGAAGAATGCTTTAATAAATGACATTTATAATGCAAAGAGTTATGATCAATAGAAAAAGCACAGAGGAGTAGATTAAGATAGTTGAATCCTATAGCACAATGTAACATGGCTTCCTTTCAGTCAAGCGGAAGTGCATTTTTCAACTTTGTTGATCAAGATTAAAGTTGTAACATATACATTTTCTTGTGTTGTAGTATGGGTCTAGTCCATCAGACCATTCTGAATGATGTTTTTTTTAATTTTCTTTATGTAATAGTCGTTGATTTGATATTGCCTCGTACATAAACTGACAAGAAAATGATGAAGTAGACGAAGAATGCTTTAGAAATGACATTTATAATGCAAATAGTTATGATCAATAGAAAAAGCACAGGAGTAGATTAAGATAGTTGAATCCCATAGCACAATGTAACATGGCTTCCTTTCAGTCGAGTGGAAGTACATTTTTCAACTTTGTTGATCAAGATTAAAGTTGCAAAATAAACAGTTTCTTGTGTTGTAGTATGGGTCTAGTCCATCATACCATTCTGAATGATGTTTCTTTTTTTTAATTTTCTTTATGTAATAGTCGTTCCCATGCCATCTTCACAATAACATTGGAGCAGATGCGCAAACTTGGTCCCGTCACTACTGGAAGTGTACAAATTGAGGATATGAATGAAGACTATCTATGTGCAAAACTTCACCTAGTTGATCTTGCTGGATCAGAACGTGCTAAGAGAACAGGCTCAGATGGCCTTCGATTCAAGGAAGGTAATTCACCTTGTCCTTGATGGGTATGACCATGTATTTAACTTAAACGAAGTTTTCTTACATTCATCTGCTTGCTTATTTTAGGGGTTCATATTAACAAGGGACTCTTAGCCCTTGGAAATGTCATAAGTGCTCTTGGAGACGAGAAAAAGCGTAAAGAAGGTGCTCATGTTCCTTACCGTGATAGCAAACTTACTCGACTCTTGCAGGTTTGCCAACATTCCTTCTGTCATCAATTGTAATCATCGATGCATTTTCATCTAATGGGGAACAACTATACCCAAGAATTCGTATAATATCTTCCAATTGGTCTTTACCATGGTTATGAAATGTATACAGTAGTTTGAGAAAGCATTTAACCAATAAAGGAAGACATTTATGTAAACTTTAGGAAAATAGCCATTACTATATTTGTCATGTATAAAATTCAGCTAGTGCAGCAGCTATTTCAATAATGAAAAAATGTCCTTGGCTTGTGGAGTATCTTTTACTTTTTCCAACTTGAGAAAGGCTGAATTAAAAGTGTAAAGAAGGTGCTCATCTTAATGACTAATAGTAATGTAGTAATAATGAACTTTTGACATATTAGGTAGCAAAAGTGTAGTGTGCTCATTTGTATGTGTTCAAAAGTTAGTGACTGCTGTTTTTCATTTAATGTTGTTTGCCTGAACAAGTTTTTTATAAAGTGCTTTTCAACTTCAGTGTGCAAAAAGCATATCAACTTCTGAGCTTATAAGTCTCTCTATAGTTTAAATGACAGTGATAAAGAAGCTTCTTTTAATTGTCTTCTACTTCAATTTTGTGCAGGACTCACTTGGAGGAAATAGCAGGACTGTAATGATAGGTAAACAACTATTTGTTGTTAATGTTATGTTTGATACATTTCTTCATTTGAACACCACAGAATTGTAAAGCATTTGCTGATGATTCTATAATATGTTCTACCAGCAGATTTAGTGGAAGCATGTATGCCCTAATGCCTCGTAATTTAGCAAACTTGATGATTCTATGCATTTTCTTGGTGCCAATTCAATACTTTCAGCATCAAAAGAATTGATTAGACAAGATTTATTTAGCATTGTTGATTGTTCTGGATAGCTGGAACCTCCTTGATATGCATAGGAGGAAGCACTATAACCAATACTTCAATCTTTAAGTTGCAGTTATGTTTGTGGTATAACTGTCTGTCTGCTATTTTGGGGAGGAGACACAAATATTTTGTAATTACTTAAATAGGTATTGAACTATACATGCTGCACTTATTAGAAGGGCTGTCAAACATATTGAATCTCAAGGGGACTCAAATGCTCGACTGCTAAGAAGGCGGAAAGTTGCTAACTTGCTATAATAGTTTCCTACATAGTCATAGATTTCACACAGTATAGCTAATTTCAATGTTGCATGCGTTTGGAATATGATTTTTACATGTAGGAATTGCCGGTGCTACATTGACAACATTCAACATGAAGTTATGCCATTCTCATTCAGCCCTTGAATTACTTGTCTAACTACCATTTTATCACATTTTTCCAGCTTGTATCAGCCCAGCTGATATTAATGCGGAGGAAACTCTGAACACATTGAAATATGCTAATCGAGCTCGCAACATCCAGAATAAGCCCATTGTGAGTTTGACTTTGTTGATTATTTTTGTGAATGAATGGCCATCATTCAGCAGAAATATGTTTTTATTTCTCAGATTTGTAAACTGAATTCCTTCTCATATGTTGGAACCTTTCCAGGTCAACCGAAATCCAATATCAGAAGAGATGCAGAGAATGCGGCAACATATTGAATACTTGCAGGCAGAACTGGCCTGTTATCGTGGGGGAGGAGCATCTGATGAGATTCAGGTAATAGTTTCCTTTTATCTGATTTCTCATATCTGTGTTTCTTCCTTGTTCTCTATCTTCTTGCCAACTTGCATGTGCTCTTCCAACACCCAATCATATGAATTGATTAGTGTATGAATCATTCACTAATCTGACAATGGAACATAGAAGGATTAAGATCTATTACTAGGATTCGAGATAGTTGTCAGCATTTAGATTTTGCTCCACTTTAGTAGCAATGGTGATGTTCAAGGCATCAGCTTTTATTGAATCCAAGGCCAGCTGGAACGTAGAATTCACAGATTCACATAATGCAACTAATGAGAAACCTCATTGTCACTTAATCAACGACACACTGTTGTTCATGTTTCTGTGTCGATATGTACTTACTACTATAAGAAGCTTGTTTAGCAATATCTGTTTCGGTTGTTATGATTTGTAGGCTCTCAAAGAGAAAGTCTCTTGGCTGGAAGCTGCCAATGAAGATCTTTGTAGGGAACTCTATGAATTCCGGAGTCGATCTCCTCAGAATGAGAATTTTGACACAGATTCTGAGGTATATTAATCAGAACCTTTAAATTCTGTACTGTTTTTTATTTATTTGTAACTTCAACTTGTTTGTTATGCAACTTTCAGTACACCTAATGCCATAAGACAGGATGGGGAAGGGGCTTCTAGGAAGACTAGAGCTACTTCTAGCCCTAGGTTCTAATTTAATTGATACATTTGCTTGAATTTGAATTCAGATTACCTTATCATAAATTTTGGACCAATTGACAAGGATACCAAGGTAATATTAATGTGATGGATGAACTGTGGACTAGAAGACTGAGGGTCTGATCTTGAATTTGAATTCAGATTACCTTATCGTAAATTTTGGACCAATTATCAAGGATACCAAAATAATATTAATGTGATGGGTGAACTATGAACTAAAAGACTGAGGGTCTGATCTTAAATTTGAATTCAGATTACCTTATCATAAATTTTTGACCAATTCATAAGGATACTAAAATAATATTAATGTGATGGGTGAACTATAGACTAAAAGACTGTGGGTCTGAAATTTAGGTCTGCATTTGAGTTATAAGATCAAGTGGAGTTGGCCTCTACAGGGAAACCTACCAATTGTCAATCATGCACCATCTAGGGATTGTAGTTTTGATTAGAATGTTCTAAGTTCCATGCTGGGAGAAAAACAGAGAAAAAGTAGAAGGAAAGGGTAGTAAAGAAATTGCAGTTTCTTAGGTCAAAATGTTTTAAAATGGAACATAACATTTAAACCAAACAAATATTAGCAAAGAAATTGTGATATTGAAAAATATTCCTGTTCCTGTGATTACATGCTAGGAACTGATCCAACACCTATTCATAATCTGGCATCATGGTCTATAAGGAAGTGTAAGTTGTATTCATCTAAATGAATTTAAGATCCTTGTTAAAGAGCTAAGAATCTGGTTCTATTTTTTAAGAGTAGGTCCAGTTTTACTTTTATTTTGTGATGCTAAAATGAAAAAAAAAGGTGTTTCCTACAATACGGGGTTTGAGAAGGATGAATATATATAGTCTTATATCTCGTAATTAGAGAGGTTGTTTTGTGACTCAAACATTGATCACCTAGGTCTTAAAAGTGCAAACTCCTCGTGATGCCAATAGGTAACATTAATTAATGACAAATTATATTTTGGACAAGCTGTACAGTTGTTTAGAGGATATTCTTACCTGTAGATGAACAGGGGTGTTGGTGTGTTCCCATTAAGATATTCCCACAGTATATACACAATATTACGTGCCCATATAATCCTTGCATTTTATCTATAGCTCATCTGTCCAATATGTCCACAAACCATGGCTCACAATTTTGTGTAGTTGTACACTATCAGCCAGACTGGTACAAAACCAGTCTATACCAGTGTACTAAGTGTTGGTATGTTGGTATGAACCAAGTCTCACACAAATCCTAAAAGAAGCCAAAAACAAAAGAAGTAGAAACTACTCAGTAGTACTGACCACGGTACCAATCCTGATCTGTACTACCTAGTAATTGGTACAGTACTGGCAACCAAACCTGTACTGATCCTATACTGGCAACCGATCCTGTACCAGTAACCCGTTATGACACGGACTTATCTGGTTTTGCCTAAGTTGTGCGGCACCCTTGCGTGTCCGTCCGCAAAGGTCAGCCTCCCCGAAGCCTCCCCTTGTCCCTTAGGACCACCAAAAGAGAGAACGGGTTGGAGAGAACGCCTCAATCGGGATCCACAAGCAAACATCTCCGAAAAATACTTCATAGACAATGCAAATTACAAACAGACTTTACAAGCTCTGAACAGTGGCACAACAAAGGGTAAAATGGTCCATTACAAACCGAAAAGCTCTCGCACGTGTCCACATGACACAACATTTATTTACAAGCCTAAAGAGGCCACCACCCAACTAAAATGAGATTTATAAGCCTTCGGCTGCCCCTCTACACGCTGTACAAGGCATGAACATGCCAAAAGACACGGACACACATAAGCATTACATCGAACATCTTGTTTAGAAGTTTGTCCGTGACATTCTCCCCCACTTATCCCTTCGACGTCATCGTCGAAGCCTTTGTGAACACTGCAACTCTTCGCCTTTGCTGAGTCTTCAATCTTCTGCTCCAGCTGCAATACGCCTCCTGGCTCCCAGCTGCTCTCCGCTGTCACGCCCCTCGAAATAAATTATCCATGATATTAAAACAATTTCATCACAAACCAATCCAGGATCCAAACTAACATTTGAGGACACTAAAAACATTCTATCAAATTCACATCTATAAAACCTATGCAGTTTATAATCATATATCACATCACTTGATAATTCACATTTATGACAACCCAAGCCAACTTGACAAACATGAACAACATTTATAAATCCACAAGCTAAATAAATTATACAATCAGAACTCCAACTATTCACCACAAGTTCATATCGTCATAAATTAGACTTAACATTCCGAAATTCCAAATAAGAGAGATCTTCTAACACTTTTATACAGTATATCCATTTCGATTCATCAACAACATTTCATTACATACAAAATATGCTTATACAACAATAGCATAACAACCAATAAGACTTGCCCATAATTCTGAATAGCTATCCACTTCCTCAGCTCAATTCAAACATCTCAAAGAGTGACAAGCTGACCTGAAAGATTTATATAACAACGGAATGAGCTAAAAACAGCTCAGCAAGTGACAAAGCATATTCAGAACAAAAGGAATGGTTTCAAACAAGTAAGGTATCATAACGCAGGGCAGAATACAAGAATTCTCAAGGATACCATTTCATTAGATACAAAATCATATGTATCATGTCATTCAAAACATATTTGATTCATAACAAATGGAGCACAGAGTAATTGGAGCATATCAATAGCGTACGAGATGATCCGGAGCATATTAATGGCAAACAGGACATTTCAGAATATATCAGTTCATAGCGAATGGAGCACAGAGTAACTGGAGCATATCAATAGCGTATGAAATGTTCCGGAGCATATCAATGACATATGGAACATTTCGAAGCGTAACAATAACAAATGAAATATTTCGGAGCATATCAAAGGCGTATGAAATGTTTCGGAGCATATCAATAACAAATAAAACATTTCGGAGCTTGTCAATGGCGTATGAAATGTTCCGGAGCATATCAACTGCATATGGAACATTTCGAAGCATATCAACAGTGAATGAAACTTTTCAGAGCATATCAATAACAAATACCGTACAGAAGCTCAAACGTCGTCTTTGACGTTGCAATCATATCATTCTTATCCAAAGCATGTACCGAAACACATAACCAAAGCTCTGGATATCATATCAAACATATAGAAGATGTAGTGGGATCTCAAACAGAATTGTGATTCATCCATTTCTGAATGACCACTAGACAGAAGTCTCCCACGTCTGGGAGCTCCATCCACCCACATCTAGGTGAAGTCAGAGGGGGCCGGCAGAGCATCGCAGGCTCTAAGCACATACCCTTTACCATTTTTGGCAAAGGTCCAGACAATCCCACAAACACCAGAGTACAAGAAGGTAGTTTTAACAATAAGTAGCATATATCGGAAGCACACGCGGAACAACAAAACGTACATGTGTCTTTTCGTGACAATACGATGCAAGGAACAAATCTCTCACAAATGTATTCAGATTTTGGAATGAAATGGAATAGGCACATATCGAAAGCAAATGCGAAACGATGGGATACACATGTGCCTATAGGAGTCAATACGATATAGCATAAACGTTACACAATAGTTTTCAAGAATGCAAATAATTTTAAGGACAAGAGCATACAAGAATTCAAAGCAGTAATATAAAGCTCAATTGAATAAGAAGGCTAAAGAATATCAATTTCCAAAGGAAATGAAACCAGAATATGAGAAATCGACCAAAGCTCGATTTCTGGCAGAATACAAGAGGCACATTGAACAAATGATTCAAACTATCAATCGTGCTCCAATTTACTCAGAAATAATCATTGGATAATACTTTCAGATAAGACATGCTTCATATGAATTGAACTGTCCAACAGAGAGAGTTACAAATAATTTGGTAAGCAAGAGTCGTAGAACAAAATCTCTGTTTGGCAGAATTCATAATGTCAGATTCAACAGATAACTGGGCAGGTGTTTGGATTCCAAATCTTTCAATCCATATATCAAAAGAAAGATCTATGAGTCTAGTTTCCAATGAAATAAGCTTTGAATAAATCAATGTTTGCAACAGGGACTTATAAGCAGTTCAATATCAAAAGGTCAGAAATTACGATCCCTGTTTTGCAGAATCTGTAGGCTCATTTGAAACAGAAGTTTGGGCAGACAAACTTACTCCGAATTCTTAAAATAAGCTATCAAAACAAAGGTTTATGAGTCTATATTCTGATCAAATAAGTTTTGTCCAAATCAGAGGTCAATACATGAAGTTATAGCCATAACAAGGTAGAAAGGTCAGAATATCAGAAGTTGCATAGATTCGAATCGTTACGTCTAAACAGGAGATATATCAAATGCAAGGCTAGAACAATTCAAAGTTCCTCATATTCAAAGCAAATGTAGAGATAAAATTGCAGTGAGGAAAGATCAGGATACTTGCAATAGGAAAGATTAGAACAATTACAGGAGAAACGATCAGGAAACTTGCAATAAGAAATATCAGAGCAATTATAGGAGAAACGATCAGGGAACTTGCCTTTCAAAGATTTCGATCCGAAGATCCAAAGAAGGTGCCAGCCCAAATCCTTCTACTTTTCCTCCGTGTCCTCTCTCTGTTTCGTTTTGTGCTCCCGTTTTCTTCCTTTCTTCGCAACTACACCACGTGTCGAACATCGAGGCACAGTCACCTGCTCTCTCTTACTCTCATTCCTTCTTTTTCTTTCCCAAACGCAGCTGCCACAGCCGCCGCCGCTGCCGCTGCCACAATCGCAGCCCCTTCCACCGCACTACCTTCCTTCCTCCCTTCTCTCGCAGACATAACTGCTGCATACACAGTCGCTGCCGCTGCGGCCGCAATCCCGTCCACAGCCCCTTTTTCCCCCTTTCCTTTCTTTTCTTTCCCAGCTGCAACTGCCGCAGTCGCAGTCGCAACCATGGCCGCAGCCACCACAGCCGCAGCCTCTTCTTTCTCCCCTGCTCTATTTCCTCTCCTTCTCTTCCAGCTGCAGCTGCCACTGCCACAGCTGCCTCTCCTTCTCCTCTTCCTCTCTTCTTCCCTTTTCCTTTCTCTTCTTCTTCCTTTCCTTCTCTTCTTTCCCAGCTGCACTGCTGCAGTCGCAGCCTCAGCCGCGGCCACAGCCTCTTCTTCCTCCCCTGCTCATCTTCCTCTCCTTCTTCTCTTCCAACTGCAGCTGCCATCGCCGCAGCCGCAGCCGCAGCCCCTTCTTTCCCTTCTCTTCTTCCTCTCCTTCCCTTCTTCCTTTCTCTTCCTCTTTCCCTGCCATAGCTGCAGCTGCCACAGCCGCAGCCGCAGCTACTTCTTTCCCTTCTCCTCTTCCTTCTCCTTCCTTTCTTCTTCTTCTCTTCTTCTCCTTCCTCCCCTTCTTCTTCCCGGTGTCACACACACCCTCTCCTCTGTTTCCTCTGCAGGGAACAGAGGTATCACAACCTCTTCTCCTGCTTCCCCTTCTTCTTCTCTTCCTCTTCTTCTTCTTCTGCTCTTCTCCTAC
The DNA here is from genome assembly GCF_036884655.1 of Musa acuminata AAA Group. Taxonomy (NCBI): domain Eukaryota; kingdom Viridiplantae; phylum Streptophyta; class Magnoliopsida; order Zingiberales; family Musaceae; genus Musa; species Musa acuminata. Next base: position 43,356,671 of record NC_088346.1, on the reverse strand, counting down.
CCGACACCCCACACGTCTCCTCTGTTTCCACCTGCAGGAAACAGAGGTGCTGCAGCCCTAGCTGCTGCCACCTCTCGCTCCTCTCCGTCTTCCCTCTCTTTTCCCTCTTCTTCTCCTTCTCTTCTTTACCTCTTCCCTTTTCCTCCCCAAGGCCACACACCTCCTCGCTGCAGCCTTGCCGCAGCTGTCCTCCTCTCTTCTTCTTCTTCTTCTTCTGCCCTTTTCATCCTCAACGCCCCACACATCCTCTCCTCTGTTTCCACCTGCGGGAAACAGAGGTGCTGCAGCCCTAGCTGCTGCAGCTGCCTCTCTTTCTCCTCTCCATCTTCCCTCTCTTCTACTTCTTCTTTTCTTCTCTTCTCCCTCTTCTTCCTCTCTTCTTTTCTCTCTTCTTCTCTTCTCCCTCTACTTCTCTTCTTCTTCTCCCCACGCCCCACCGCTTCTCTCTGTTTCTCGAAGAAACAGAGAGAGCATGGGAGGCGGTGGGATAAAACCGAAATTTTCGGTTTTCTTTATTTTCTTCTTTTTACAACTTAACAGTTTGGTCCTTGAAATTTTCATATTTACATATAGGTCCTCTGATTTATAAATAAATCTTTATTAATAATTTTCATAAGTGAGGGATATTACATCCGCTGCTGTTTTGAGTAGTCGAACTTTTGATCCGTCATGCTGCTTCAACTCGCCAATGACTCTGACTCTGGTGTGGGGTTGGCTGAGTTGTGTTGATCCTCGTTGATTCCTGCGGATCCACCAAATGAAGGAAAAGACCATCCTTACTGCGCCAGTCTCTCAAAATTTCCACATGCTGCTTAAACTGGGTGGATGCTTGTTGGAGCTTTAACGAGCATCGCCTCGCAAACTTCTGAAGTTTTGGGTCCTTCCTCCACAAAATCTGCTCATTGACTCTTCTTTCAGTTAGTTGTCACATCCAAGTAGGTTCGCATCACTTCCGCTTTCGATTGGCATTTCGTTGGGAAATGAGGCAGACAATCTACTCTCAGTAGCACTGATCACCGTTGGTGAGGATTTGACAACTATTGTCTTCCATTATCTTCGAAGGGTCTTTGAACTTGTGCAGCGCTCCTCTGCTGGATAGATAAGAGAATTGAGGTACTTGGTTTCACCCATTCTCTTAAGGATTGAGAAGGCAAAGGTTACTTGACTTCGCCCGCCTCCTCGAGGTTGTACTTCATGCATCGAGCTGGTTACTGGCCTTCGCCTGCTCTTTGCTCACACTTCTGAAGCACTTGAAGTGTTTGCACTCCTTGCGTTGAGTTAGCTACTGTGATTCACCTTCTCAATGCCATCGAACTTCTGGAATGCGGGAAGTTTTCACCCCAACTTGGAGTAATTCTCTGATAGATGAGGTCGCCTCTGGGATTGTACCGTCTTCTCCATCAGCCCTGCCGCCTACTCCACTGAGTAGCAAAGGTACAACACCGTGTACTGCCTGCTTCGTTCCTTGGTCGTGCACTCTTGTATGACCCGAAGTCCTTCACTTACGGCTATCTTGATGAGAAACTTGTTGACACCGGTCTTACGAAGTTTCTTGGCCTCTGCCCTTCAGCCTTGTCTCGGTACTTGGAGATTGCCTCTGCATGCTCCACCTCCTCGGCCCCTTTCACGACCAAACACTCTCCCTCCGTGAGAGCAAGGGATCAATGACTTTCACGGAAGTCCCGCCTCTGCGGTACCATGGCGCTGCCATGCCCATGGCCCTACTATCCGTCTCTTCGCATCTGCATCCCTTTTCTTCACGATCAGTAGATATGTCTCCGTGGCACTCCTCTGAGTCCACCTCCATTCTAACTGATGCTTGATTTTGGGTAGCTAAGTCCCTCTGGACTCGTCGTCGCTTCCTCGCCCCTTTCGACCCCCTGCTTCAACACCTCTGTGTTCTCCAAGCAGTCCGTTTGGTCGATGGAAAGACAGACTGCAACTCCCATACATGGCCTCTGCCATCACGTTGTAGGGTTTGCACCAATTCTGTTCTCCTTAGCTTCCTTGGTAGCAACGTTCGCTTACTCGGCCTTGTCCTCTGACTTGTCGGGCTCCCTTAAGTGAATATGAACTCTGGAGCAGTCCAACTCTCCAGCTGCTTCGATCATACCTTTGTATGATCAAGTTCCTCCCATGGAACTCACTGGTACTTGCATTCGAACTTTTCCCTTGGTGGAACCCAGCTCCCATATGCTGATGACCAAGGTTCTCATCCGAAGCAAAATTCGATGCACGCACGGAAGACCCGCCTCTGCGGTACCATGGCCTTCACTCCTTGAATCCATAGCCCTTCTTGCCGTCGTGTTGTTCACCGAAGTGGAGCTCCCAGTAGCTCCCGATCATACCTCCATATGATCTAGTCCCTCCCGGGACTAGGTTGTGTGTGTCGCATTGCCACGAACTGTTCCACCACGATCCGCTGCACCATGTCGCCTCCTGGTGACATCTCCATTGCATTCTGATCCTTGTGGAATAAACTCGAATTGTGAACCCTCCATGTGTGGCCTCTGCCAATACATCGCAGGGTCTCCTCCACCTTCGATTTTGTTCGCTCCTTTGGCAATCGACCTTCATCCACCCACTCTTGGGTCACACCTAGATGAAGCACCGCTCTAGGACAGTCCGTCGCCTAGTAGCTCCCGAAGTCCACCGACTTCACTGTAATATGTGCACCATTGTCTGGATCCTGGGCCTCTGCCCCTACCAGCACAATCTCCGCTGCGCACCGCTTCCTTCATAGCAACTCGAATGGCAACACTGTGGTATATTCTTCAAGAGTACCCGCCTCTGCGTCCTCTTGCCCCGTGCTAAGGCCTTCTGAACCCAACTTCGCCTCCGCAAATTGAGTCGCCTTAGTTCCTCCATCAAATGCTTCTCCGAGATAAGGTGCATGTGCCCCGAAGCTCCCTTCGTCTTTGGCACCATGCAAGATGAGTCCGCTCCGTCAGAATGAAGGACCCATGGAACAACATGATCCTACTATTGCCTCTGCAAGAGTTCATGTCCTTGACCTCTGTATAAGGAAAGCACTGTGCCTCTGCTCCATGTTCCAACTTCTATGCTGGCTCCCTTCATGGGGCTTGGGTACTTCGTCAAGTTACACCCAAGTTGTTCCGCTCCTCGTTTTTGCATTGAGTCGATGGTGGTCCACGTGCCCACCATTCCACGGGTCAGCCCTCCCTTGAGTCCGATCTCCACATCGACTCCAAGTGTGTCTTCATTTAAGTTGCTTTAGGTCGCTCCCCCACTTGATCTCGCAATGCATCCACCAATGCATTCTCTCGAGCAAGATCATGCGACAACTCATCGCCGCTTGCTCAGTCCATCGAGCTTCGTAGAGTTGTTGTTTGTTGAGGTACTCCTCCTCAACATGTGAGGTCCGTCTCACATGATTCTCCCTCTGGAGAGCCGGGACTTATCCCTCCTGGATAACTATCCCGTTGGAGCAACATCTCTCTTCGTTTCGGAGACCACCATCCCCTTGGACTACTCCGATCTGCTGAACAAACTGTGCACTGTTCTGCCTCCTGTAAACGCACTTGCTAGATTGCGACTCCATGTCAATACAGCCCCCGCTGCACCCCTCAAGGCCTAGCAACATGCTGAACTCGTTGCACACTTTAGCCTCCGACGGACGTATCCTTCACATGCCGAAGAGAAAGTTTCAATGCTCCATGGCGCCGAGTTTCGGTCGCCTTGGGATGGTCACGAACATTCCGTCGTCCGCATACAAGCCCATGCATGAGTACCAAATTCTTCGAGTTAGCAATTCCCCTCACCTCTGTGAGCTTTGCATAACTCTTTTGGTCGTTGAGCAACTCATTTCACCTTGCATGGTCTCATTCTTGCCAAGCGCCTCGCTTGCCTAGAGCACCATCAAGTATAGTTGTCAACGTTGAGCCGTAGCTCAAACTCAGCCATCCCAACCTTTGTGCGCTCCAAATTCTTCCAAGCTTGCCTGTTCTCGTGGTGCCTCTTGCGCGAAGGGTTGGCCATTCCTCTGAATGCCAATCTCAGATGCTCGCTCCTCTGAACGACTCTTTTCCCTACATCTCCATGCTCGTTTTCCCTCAAACGGTCGCGCGTGTGCTGACTGCCCTCAACGCAGTCCCGCTAGGTCCCCCACGTTTGCATGTCAAGTGTTTCTATGAGTGCTTGTCCTGCTCTGATACCATATGACACGGACTTATCTGGTTTTGCCTAAGTCGTGCGGCACCCTTGCGTGTCCGTCCGCAAAGGTCAGCCTCCCCGAAGCCTCCCCTTGTCCCTTAGGACCACTAAAAGAGAGAACGGGTTGGAGAGAACGCCTCAATCGGGATCCACAAGCAAACATCTCCGAAAAACACTTCATAGACAATGCAAATTACAAATAGACTTTACAAGCTCTGAACAGTGGCACAACAAAGGGTAAAATGGTCCATTACAGACCGAAAAGCTCTCGCACGTGTCCACATGACACAACCTTTATTTACAAGCCTAAAGAGGCCACCACCCAACTAAAATGTGACTTATAAGCCTTCGGCTGCCCCTCTACACGCTGTACAAGGCATGAACATGTCAAAAGACACGGACACACATAAGCATTACATCGAACATCTTGTTTAGAAGTTTGTCCGTGACAGTTAGGCCAGTAAATACCACTCTTACCATACCGTGCCAGTCTGTATTGCAAACCTTGCCACAGACTTCATCCATGAGATTTTTCTCATCAAGGGATCTTATTCATGTTAGTGTCTTCAGATCAAAACACATTTTAGCTCCTTGTTTGAGAAAATACATGATAAACAGAGTGCATTATGTAAATCAGTTAAAATTAGTACTTCCGTTGAATACAGAGAAGAGAGTTGTTTCTTAAGGTAATCTCACACTGCATTGAGCTGGCTCCAAATTTTTCTTCAGCCGAAATTTTTTGCATCAGATCTCAAGCTAGTCAGGTTTTGAATATTTTAGTAATTCCTTAAATCTATCATGTAAAGAAAAATACTTATTCTTGGTTTGGAAATACATGTGGACTTCCCCCTTGATGCTCTGATTTGAGCAGTTTGGTGAATTATTTGATCACTCCTGCCTCTGATCATGGTCTGGAAGCTTCTGTTAAACTTTGATCCATCCTGATGTTGAACACGAGCTCGTCAATGCAGGCCTTACTTGAAGTGGTTTTGGGTTTTCAATCAGGTTGCATGTGTCGAAAGAAAGTGCCAAGATCTCTGGCAGCAAGTAGATAGGTGGTTTTGAGAGCGATATGATTTTACAATGAAGAAACAAAGAGCATAACAGTAAATGGCCAAGAGCTCTACATATACATACAAGAGAGGGAATCACAGTGGCATTGTTAACATTTCAAGTCAAAACAGACGCTGCCTGTTCATAGTGTGCTTTTGAAAAAGAGACTACAAGAAGCAGACAAAGGATAAGGGTGAAGCAATGTGGGGCTGGGGGTTGGGGAGGATGTGGCAAAGAGATAAAGAATATCATACGAGTTAGATCTACGCTAAATATATCAGTGCTGAGGTTTAGAAAAACTGAACAAGACTAAATGTAATATATGTATACATATATTTGTCTTGGGATGAGCTTTTGAGTTATCATCAAAGTCCATCCTGAATTTGAGTTTGGCTGGAATATTATAACCCAGGCCTGAACCAAGCCCGAAGTACCCTTGGTAAAGTAGGTCATGTCAGCTTGTATCATTTTGGTGTTTAGCTCTCATAGCGGCTAACTTTCATTATCCCTTTTGCTCCCATCATTCATCTTTTGATCGCATATTTCATCTTCTAAGCAAGAGCAAACACCTAAACTACTTGTGAATTTCTGGTGCATTAACTCATCTGTGATCCAAGATATCGGTCTCTCTTTCATTTGTGTTTCTTCATTTCATAGTGAAAGTTTATATGTTATCAATCTATGATTGAGGTTTGTCAGCTGGATAAATAACATAACTGCACTCTTTTGTACATAAATTTTCAGAAAGCTGGTTCTTGTTTCTTTAAAGCAGAAGGTTTGAAGAGGAGCCTGCACAGCACAGAAAACTTCGATTACCAGATGGCTGAGGCAATAAAAGGCAATTTCTTTGTCACATGACCAATTCAATGACTTATTCTTTTTAATTTTTATTGGTTTCCTAAGCATTTATATGTAAAAAGATTTGTACTGTATGCTTGGTTATCTTCCTTCTATTCAAGTTTCGCTTTTTAATGCATCAATTCTTCAGCAGGTGACTCCAAGGAATTAGATGAAGAAGTAGCCAAAGAATGGGAACACACAATCTTGCAAGATTCTATGGGCAAGGAGTTGAACGAGTTAAACAGGCGTTTGGAGCAGAAAGAGGTGTTTGAAAATTTCACCAAATTGCCTTATGATATTTGCTTACTCTGTAATTTAATTAAGTTTAATAAAATCAATATTTCTTGTCCAGAGGTATGGAAAAGGATATTTCTTGGCCGGATATCCTACATTTAATGTAAAGTATTTTTAAAACGTGGATACTGAATTTTGACTAAAATATTACCCTTGTCTTGTGTCATTTTCTTGTATGAATATGGCTATGCAGATAAAAAGTGCTTGAGAAATTTCACTATTTTATACTTGTAATGTTTCTCATTCTCAGAAAACCATAGCATCAGAAGTCCAGCCTCTGATGTGATGTTAGGATTGTATAAGATTCATTAGTTAGTCTGGCATCCAAATGGATAATATGTCATACAACTTTGACTATAACATTTTACTGGTATTCTGCATTATTTGGTACCAATAATACTTTGTTGTAAAATTAACTAAATTGGTCTTGGAACATGTATGTGATCTCCTGTATGGATTATGCTAATTGTGATATACCTGCTCAAAGTTTTTGTCTTCTTTCAAGCAAGCCTCTATCTTGACATCTTATTTGTTTCCCTGTTAAACACATACTTCCTCATTCATTAATCTATGAAGATTTTCAATTAATGTTCCATTGCATCAGTCCCATCATGCCCTTTATGACTAGTTCATAAACTTTGCTTTCTCAACTCTGCAGTCTGAGATGAAAATGTTTACTGGATTTGACACACTTGCTCTTAAACAACACTTTAAAAAGAAACTCATGGAGCTTGAAGAGGAGAAAAGAGCAGTGCAGGTTAACTAATACTTCTTTGATTTGAGAAAGGTAATATTTCATTTCTCTGATTTTAACACATGATTTTCCGGAAATTGATACTGCAGAAAGAGAGAGACAGATTATTGGCTGAGGTGGAAAACCTTGCTGCACACTCAGATGGGCAAGTGCACAAGTTGCCAGACAACCACTTGCAGAAATTAAAGGCCCTTGAAGCACAGGTGAAACACATGTTGATATTCTTGTATGGCCTAATAACAGCAGTACAGTTCTTTTAGACTTCATGGTTACTTAAGTTAATCATTTGCAGATCTTGGATCTTAAAAAGAAACAAGAGAATCAGGTTCAACTGTTAAAACAAAAGCAAAGGAGTGAGGAAGCCGCAAAGAAGCTGCAAGAAGAGATACAATTTATCAAAGCACAAAAGGTTGTTGCTCGGGACAAATTATCTTCTTCATTCTCATTCATTCAGGCTCCCATCTATCAGAATTGTCCTCATTGTCACTTCTAGTGTCTATTCTGCAGGTTCAATTGCAACACAAGATAAAGCAAGAGGCAGAACAGTTTCGCCAGTGGAAGGCTTCTCGTGAGAAGGAACTCCTTCAGGTGAATAATCTGCTATGGATTATGCTACAAGGATCCATAAAAAAACTGTCAATTTGCTCACCAAATTTTTTAATTGCAATCTGATCACTAGAATCTGTCTCAATAATTTGATAAGTTTGAATTTATTTTCTGCATTGGTTAAATTTATAGTTCTCTGTGAGTCACTACTGAGATGTATGTATGATAGAAATGCCCTATTTCTGAAGGAATACTGAACTTCATGCCGAGCATGTGTAATCTGTAAGCTGGTATGGTAAGTGCTACTTATTGTGAAATGATGTGTGATATCTGTTACATGGCCGCATGCAAGGCACTCTCTGTACATTGGCATGGAACATAGACAGGTAATGGTCTATTCTGCTTGTCTCATTGACCTTGTAGTTGCCAGTCGACGTCACCTACTTGATTATCATAGTAATCCTTGATTTTCCAGCTAATATGTGTAGCAGTCTATTGTCTGATATATCTTAATGTAGAATGGCGACATGCAACATTCCATTGTTGCTCTTAATCCTCTTGTTTTCTGTTATAAATCATGGTGAATTCTATTCTGTACTCATATAAAAATGTATGAATTTACATCTTATGAAGTTAGTTTGACTTTGATGCATTTGCTCACGCAGCTGAAAAAGGAGGGGAGAAGAAATGAGTACGAGCGTCACAAACTTCAAGCATTGAATCAGCGACAGAAATTGGTACTTATAGTTAATACAATTGTCTCTTCGAGGAAAATCTTAGCATGCTTATTCCTTTTTTTTAGTATGCTTATTTCTTTTACTGAATCTTTATTGGTTAGTATGGATGGTTGCTTCCAACCAAGATTTTGCTATAGTTATTCTTCTGCTAACATATGATCATAAAGCTGTTAAGTTGGTTATATGCCTGCATACTTGGTTAGCTCATTTGAATACATAAAAACCTTATATTTTATGAATCATAATATTTGTGACTTGGACAATGAGATGGATCTATGGGAAATAATCATGGTGTAACCTGAAGTTTTATCTAATTGCACTTTGCAGATATCGCCTTCAATATATACTTAGTAGGCTTTATTGCAATATACTGTTATTACATTACAGCAGCCCAAATAATGTCAATCCTCATCAGAGCAGCCTTTTGCTTCTTAGGTTAGACAGCTTTAATGAGTCTTGTACTCTAATTCTCTACTGTAACCATGGATCATCCTTAGCCTACATCATATTGACATAATAGAAGATATGCATGATGTAACAATTTCTTTTCTGACAATATGAGGTAAGAAAGTTCCTGATGCTTATTGGATTATAAGAATACTTAGACTTGAGCCTTTACCTCTTGGCTATTAATATATGAAATTAACAAGTACATTCAAGAAAAGCTCATGGTAGGTGCTGATTGCTAACAATATCAGTGGAAGTAAATTAGAAAATTTTATTTATGGAGATGAATCTAGAAGCTCATAGCTTAGATGTAGTACTAAACTCAAATGCAAAAGATGCAAATTAGTAACGTGATTTGAATGATTTTATAATTGAATATGTGCTATTTATTTTAAGAAGGCAAAATCTTTTCCAATGTTGGATGCACTATTCACCATGAAGGGAGAATTGATGAAGATACTACTTGTAAATTCAAGTAGAATGGTTAAAGGGAAGAGGTAATCTTCATTGTTACTTGATCATTAGACCTACTAGATTAGGGGTAAAATTTGATGAGACAGTTGCAATATTGGCCCAATCATGATGTCACTAATTTTGTGACTGGTCCCAGGATGGGGCAGAATTGGAACAATGATCATCTTTTTTATTCAATATTGAACAATTAGTTTAATATGTCCAAAGAAATTCTCTGGATATTTCTATGAATACTATCATGCTGTTGAGTTTTTATTTGATACTGGAGCAGTTGGTAGAGTACTTTATTTGGGTCTAAAACCTTCTACAGGTTCTTCATAGGAAGACAGAGGAGGCTGCTATGGCTACCAAGAAGTTGAAAGAGTTGTTAGAAACTCAAAAATCCTCAGCACGTGATAATTCTGGTATGTTGCTTTCAAAAATTGAAAACTGCATTTAATCCTGCAATGGTCCTGATTCAATTTTTTTTTTCCTTTTTCCAGTTATTTCAAATGGTCATTTACCAGGTGGTCAGGTACATGATCTATGATAATTTTTTTTTACTTTGTGTGATCCTCGGTAAAAACTTCAGTTAGAATATTATGATAATAAACTATTCCTTTAGTTAAATGAAAAGTCCTTGCATCGTTGGCTGGATCATGAACTTGAAGTTATGGTGCATGTGCATGAAGTTCGAAATGAATACGAGAAACAAAGTCAAGTGTAAGTATTTAATTTAAATTCAGTATATGGAACATTGCTTATTTATTGGCTTGATTGTGTTTGTACTTTTCATTCTAGACGTACTGCCTTGGCTGAGGAGCTTGCCTTCCTGAAACGAGAGGAAGCTTCATCAAACAGCAGTGCTAGTCCACCAAGAGTAAAGAATGGACACTCCAGGTAGTTAATACTTTAAAAATTCTTATATTCTGAATTTCTGCTATGATAATTCTTTTGATCTAAGCAAACCTGTGATTAAAGATGCTGGGATACAATCTTATTTAGTGGATATCAGGAACACAAGTAATGTCTTTCAAAACTGGTGAAAATCAAGCTGAAGTTTTTTACAAAGTCCCATTTATTTTTCAAATCTTCTGCAGAGTATCCTCTTTGTCCCCAAATGCACGATTAGCAAGAATCACATCACTGGAAAACATGGTGAGCATATCATCAAACACTCTTGTAACAATGGCTTCCCAGCTTTCGGAGGCAGAGGAGCGTGAACGTGCATTCGCAGGGCATGGAAGATGGAGTCAATTGCGTTCCATGGGAGAAGCAAAGAACTTGCTTCACTACATTTTTAATGTTGCAGCAGATGCAAGGTTGTATTCCATGTTTTTTTTAATATTTTCCGTGATGTTTGTTCTTCTAAACAATGCTAAAAGAAATTTGATAGTGTCAACAACTTTTTTGTCTAAAAATCCCTCATTTTTATACATGTTCACAATTTCTTAAATATATGACTAGAAAGTGGAAAAGAGACTAAAGTTATATTTTATATTGCTTGAAGTCTTTTTCATTTTAAATTTGGTTTGTATCTAAATTAGGGAACAGTGTATAATTTAAGCTACTTATTTATGATAAATGATATTTATTTGATCACTTCACAACTTTTGACATTTGACAACTGCCAAGACAATATGTCAAGCACATACATGGAAGAGAGCTATTTAGTTTGTCGGACAAAATCTTGAACATTTTCCTACTTGATCTTGACTAAATTGCTACATATTATGTTTTTTTTTATTTTCATGAATTTAATATTTCATATACTTGGAACAGATGCAAGTTGAGGGAGAAGGAAATTGAGATCAAAGAACTAAAAGACCAACTGAAAGAACTTGTTAGTCTTCTTCGACTCAGTGAAGCGCGAAGAAAAGAAATGGAGAAACAACAAAATTTGGGAGGGCAAGCTGTTGCAGTTGCATTACCTGCATCACCTCCAGTAAGCTCATGTTCTATCCTTGGTAGTATATAGCATACTTAAATTCTCATATCTTGTTGTAAACTTGAAGATCAAGTTCTTGCAGTTTAAATAAACAGCCAAGCATAATTTGGAATCTTAAACATTTATCCATAAGGCTGAAGCCTAGTCCCTATTAAGGTCGTAAATGTGAGATGTGTAGAATCGGATCTGTACTGGTGTTTGAGGTGGAGGAGACCCTACGGATCGGGGATCCTCTACCAAGTAGTGGTCCATCTCCTTCTTCGGTTGGTAACTAAACTTCTTGTCTTCTCCTACCCTTTCCCCTAACTGTAATGAATGAGCCGATATTTACTCAATTATTGACTTCCCGCTCCGTGCCGGATTGGTAATGAATTCACCAATAATGAAATAAGGGAAGCCCAATATCCCGAGTCATTTATTCTACAAAGGTGCTTGAACCTAGAACTCTGTAAGCTTAATTTAGAAATTTCCCGGCCCTGATCTCTCGTCTACGCTTCTTCTTCTAGGTAATCGTTTGTTTTCCTGTAATACTCGGCCTAGACTGCTGTTGCCACTCTCGGCTGATCGATGCGAAGTGGTTCCATTTCCACATACACAGGCAGCAAGTACAATAATCTGGTGAAGTCTCACCAGGCGCTAAGGAGCGACTGTAAAGTACTGCAGAAGAAATGCGCCGAGGTGTGCACGCCTAGATATGTCTGTACAAAGATTTGTACGACTTATTGGTTTCACATATACAAACAACAATAACAACACAAGCGAAATGATATCAAGAAAATAGAATAGCCAAAGAGGCTGAGGATTTGAAAATGGCTTGGATTATGGAGGTGTGTCTAAAATATAATTCTTGAGCCCCTTGTGGTACATAGTGTTCTAGCATGTCACTATCCAGAGATAAAAGTTACATTCACCATCTATCATTGTAATGTGTACAATAATGGATCGAGTTCTCCAAGTTAAGTCTCTTGTTGCCAATAGCCCTAAATAGTGTAAAAGTGATTAAAAAACACATGAAAAGGGTTAACATGTTTAATTATGTGTCAGGGTGAGGCTATACATATGATTTTTTTTTCTCGAGTACTATAAATATTTGTTTCTATATTTGGCTCACGTAAGCACCTTTCCTTCATCAATTGCCTATGAATAACGCAAGAAATGATTTTGTGTGTTTGTTGGAGAGGGAAATCACTCCCTGCATGATTGACTTCAGACTGGAATGTTTTTCCTGCATTGTTTTGGTCATCTAACTACTAGTGTTTATTATGTGATCACTTCAGAAGAGGAGAAGATTAATATGTCTTGGATAGGTAGACAGGAAATTTTGATTCCACTCATGATAAAGACAAGGAGATACTGGAAATGAAGGAGAAAAGAAACTTTAGTTGGATTATAGTTGATATTCATGTTTTAACATTGTAGCAAGTAAAATCTATGTAAATTACTAAGAAGCTTGTCTAAAAGAATAACACCATCATCGTAGCTTAGATTCATTTTGGAAGAGCCCAGCTGCTCATTTACTCTTAACATCTGCTAAAAGACTTGGATAAATAGAGATGCACTGAAAATATACCCAACTTGCATATGTGTATATGAATGTATTTGTTGCTGTGGACATGAGAGTCCAGGTAACACTGACTAGGTCTAGAAATTTATCCTATGAATGTTCTGTGTATTATTTTCCAGGTGAGCTCAAATGGTTCATTGAAGCACTCTGCTGATGATACCAGTGCTCCATTGTCTCCGATAGCAGTACCAGCACAGAAACAACTGAAGTACACTGCCGGTATTGTTAATAGCCCGAGTAAAGGGACTGTGACTTTTGACAATCAGCCACTGAAGGTTGGCCTCCTGCTCTTATGCTGATAAAATCATTAACCTTATCTACAAGTCATTAACGGAAGAGGTCTTTGCTGATTGCAGATGGTTCCAATTGGGCATTTGTCGACGGGAAAGAAACTGGCAATAATAGGTCAAGGAGGGAAGCTTTGGAGATGGAAAAGGAGTCATCATCAGTGGTTGCTACAGTTCAAGTGGAAATGGCAGAAACCATGGAAATTGTCTGAGTGGATTCGGCATAGTGATCAAACAATCATGAGGGTTAGACCCAGACCCCTGCCTCTTCGGGATATTTTGTGATCATAAACATTTTATTGCCACCCAACCTGTTCCGAAACAAGTAGTTAATTGCATAAAGTGGTCACAGCACAGTCAAATGCAAGCAAGCCTTGACATCCTTTTCTTCAGGCTTCTAGTTGACAGTGAAATCAAATTTGTACATGTTTGTAGGATATTTCTTCATTTTGTATATTGTAAGCATATAGGTAAGCATATCGACAAGGAAATTACTATCAGCCACACGGTCATGTTTGTCTTCATCAATGACCAGATGCCAAAAAGTTGGTTTGGAATGTAAAGATTTTTGCTTGATACATGCAACTTTGTTCGTGTTCTCGGTGCCTCTGCTTAAAAGCTCTGAAGCATCTTGTGAGGCAGCAGCCCTACAGAAAGAATGCTGGTAATGGACTGAGATGAAGGATGAAGGTGGACTTTACTTAGGTAGTTTTATTGTTTATTATTCTTTTGCAAATTGTTTTGATATTATAATTGGAGACCTGAAAGGTTTTGGTCTATTGTCTTGGTATCATCTCATTGTAATTTTTATATGTTATTTTTAGTAGAGAACTATTGTCATGTAATATGATGGAAGCTTCTCACCTCATGTTTCTCTTCTTGTCTTGGGGGTAAACAATCCATGACTGAACTTTCTTTTCACTGTTCAAGTGTCTGTAAAAGAGTAGTCTTTTTCCTACAATCCAATTGTAAGTTAGCATCATTTTCACTGTAAAGTGTACAACAGATGATGCTTTGTGGTACACATCTATGATTATAGAAGCCTTATTCCCTTGAATGTATTTTCAGCTTAAAAAGTATCCTTGAATCAGTCTGACAGATGATGCAAATTGACTCTCCACTTACACCATTCTAATAATCTGGTGCAGATGATTGGAACCCTGAATGATTTGGCCATCAGGCAACACATCTAAACCCTAGCTTCAAGAAACTTTTGGAGATCAATGAAAATACTAAGTGTGGCCAAATTAGCATGATACACAAGATAATAAACAACAAAAGGTTTTCTTTCTCTGCCCATCCAACTTACACTTCTTGATTTGGTTCATAAAGTAATATTCCTCTCATCACAAATGCATTTTCTCTAATTCAAAGGACCACAAATCATGCAGATTTAGAGCTATCAAAAGTATGGTCCACATTTACTGCAAGTGAGTGAGCGAATGAATGTCATTTTACTTCAAATCTGCAATCTATTTTGCTCAAATTATTGCTTTCTTGAAACAAAATACAACAGCAGACAGATGAATGAGGACTTAGTATGAACATTTTAAACACATGAAAGGAAGAGGGAGCCATCCACTTCATAAGAAGCCGACTTCCTGTCCCAACTTTAGTTCTTCCCACAGGCTCAGCTCCTTAACACCCTGCCATTTACGCACAAAAGGAGCTTTGAAGATTTGAGGTGTTACGGTTTGGGTCCTGTGACACAAATGGTGCTTTGTTTTAACCAGGTCTGATATAAGACTTGAATCCATTATTCTAGTGCTGGATGTCGGAAATTGCCAGTTTTGCTATCTGTGGTGGGAATCCTGATGTTGCTGCAAAATTAACAGCGACAAACAATTAGAAAGATGGCTAATTTCCACACCTTGTTCCCGATCTAAATGCCTCTCAAGTCGCTGTCCACCACTCGATAATGAAAGCCATTTGCAGATCCTTTATTTATCGCAGCTGCCAGGATGCTGAATCAGGAAACAAGCAGAATCCTAAATGAGTTCATAGTGTATCAAGCAAGAAAAACTTGATGTCATTTTTATAAGAGATCACAAACTTGATCATAACAAGATGAATTAGACTGCAGCTGGATGATCTGGAACACTGAGGACATGTCAGTTGTTGTTTGAAGTGGTACATAGCTGAATGGAAATTGACTGAAGCCATTGCTAGGAGGAAAGTAACTTCTGCTGTCTTTTCCTTTGGATAGCTTGAGATTGTCATCAAACTAGAAAGAAATAGCACCCGAATCATAGAAGCCGAGTTAAAAGTAGTTGCAATTTTATTTTGATCTAGTTAAGCTAGAAGCATAAATTTTGGTTTTGATATGAATTATACCTTTAATCTCATGTTGTGTTTCCTCTCTGACTCGGAGCCTATGAGAAATTGCTGATCGACGACACTGGAGCTCTCATCATCTATCATCTCGAGGTTAATCCTTTTGGAGCCTGATCTCCCCAAGCTAAGATCGAGATTATGCTCAACATGATCAGCTGAAATAGAATTTTACTCGTATTGTTAGATGAACAACGTAATCAGTAACAGAAGATGGTAAAGCGAATAGTTTCTCACTCTCAATACCAAGTTCATTTGAGTAGAGCTTAGGATCAAAGTTGGTTATCGCGTCTTTCCCATTACACTTAATTGCAGCCGTGTCATAAGCTCTGGAATCCCAGTGTAAAGAACAATCAACACTACTGTTTTTTTCTGGCTTCCTAAGAAGCTTGATCCAAAAATTTTAGAGCTTAGAATTACCTAGCAGCTTCGATTTCGGTATCGAAGAGTCCCAGATACACATATCTGTTTAACATCAAGAATTACCATTCAACAACACAAACCCTTTATCAAAATCTAAGAACTTGAATCAGAGAATTCACTGAAAGGAGATGGCAGAGACATACTTTTTACCCAAAATCTGACCCATTCTGGCCTCCCACTTCCCAGATTTGCGCAAGATGACTCCTCGGAACTTTGAGCTTCCTCGAGGAAAGCTGCCACTCTGGCGGCGGAGAACTTGAATAAAATCCTCCTTGTTAAGATTGCCCATCTGCATCAAGCCATTGACAAACACTTCTTGAGTTCTAATTCACCCTTGCACACTAAGATAAACCAAAACAGGATCCTAAGAACAATCTACCTTCACCTACCTGTTGTATGTCCTCCTCATAGTCATCCAATCTAAAGTTTATATCTGCATCCACCCCACGGAATTTGATTGCAGCTCTGTCATATGCTCTGCTTGAACAATCTCTGAAAGTTAGAGCTCTTGGAAGACAAAGAATAAATGGAAAGTAATAGTAAACTCGATCAATTACAGAACCTGATAGACTAACCTTGCTGCTGAACAAGCAGTGTCGAATCCACCTACAGACACATATTTCCATGGCAAACAATCAAAAATTGAACACAGGAACAGATACTTGATGAAATCTTGGTTCATACATACCCAAATAGACTTGCTTTCCGCAATCCCTGCAGATACAAGAGAGACAATGTTGAGATGATTGACTCCAACTCCAAGATTCGATCTTCGTTAAGGTTTGGAGAGGAAAAAGAAGAAGAAGAAGAAGCAGAAGAGAGAGAGAGAGAGAGAGAGAGAGAGAGAGAGATAACTGACCATATATGGGATTCCCACCGCCCGGTCCTCCGGTAGAAGGTCACCCCCCGGTACTGCGAACTCCTCGACCTCGGACCTCGCCTGCTTTTCTTCACCGGCGGCTGCGCCTCCGTCGCCAGTCCAGCAACCACTGGTTCCGATGACTGCCAGAACCCATCTCCGGTCCAGTGCACGCGAGGTGACGGCGCCGCCGAGCTCCCGCCCGCCCGAGTCCCCTCCGAGTGACCGAAAGGAAAGAACTGGTGAGTCGCGACGGCGGGCCCGCTCTGGACGGAGCGACGGCCGGAGACGGAGAATTCGAAGACCTTCCCGGCGCCGCCGCCGAACGCCTCGACATCGACAACTGACGTGCCGGAGTCGTCGTTCTCCACCTCGCCTGAGCTGGTTGCGGCGGGCTTCCCCTTCTCGTCATCTCCGCCGTCCTCAGCAGGGGCGGAGGCCATTAGGCAGCATCTGTCCTCCTCTGACACTGCGTCGTTGAGATCCCACCCGCCGACCATGTTCAAAAGCCGACTTTTGGCGCTCAGGCTTGCTAAAAGACCGCACCTTTACCACTTTTCCGGCCTTTTCCAGCTCTCAAAACCCAATCTTTCCTCTGTTCTCGTCCTGCTTACACCAAAATATCCTCAACCTGTCTATATCAAGGCTCACTATCCTCCTCCCTCCCGAGGACAGGGGAGACTGACGGGGAAGGAAGAAGGCAGCAGAGCAAGGAAGATCGATACCCAAGCGGCAACAGCTTAAATGAAGAATCTGAGAGGAGCCTTCCCTAGTTTGAGCTGTATGAAGTCGTCTTTTGTTGCCTTCTACGTGGAAGCAATCTTTGTGAATGTGGTCACGCAGTGCTGATTTGGTGGCAGCAGAGGAAAGGAAGTAGGAAACCAAGAACTGTCCTTTCTTGCTGTGCCTTCCCACGTTGACCAAGAAGACCACAGGGTTATATGTTCTAATAAGAGGGTCTCATTATAATCAAACTTACAGGCTTTGTTTAGAATCAAATTTAACTTCCAATAAAAACTACACTAACATAAGTAGGAGCAAAGAAACATTCATTACTCCTCCCATCAGTCTATCCTTTCTTTTCATCTGAAGGAATCAGCTAAACAATGAATCAAGCGTGCACGTTGATGTATCTCGTTTGGCCCTCCTGGGAGTCGAATGACATCTCTACACGAACTCCTACTTCCTTGGGTGATGCTGAGGAAAGAGGAAGGAAGCTTCCAGCTTCTCTCTCTTGTTTATCTTGAGGAACATGTGCCCGCATCAACAATAAATAATAAACTCGTGGATCATACAAAGTGAACAATTTTCTTGATCTTTATGCAGGAATCATGTGGACCAGGGACACACCTGCAGATGCAGTTTAACATCATCATCAAGCAATCCATATAATAAATACGACCAGTACATCTATCTCTTCGGTCCCCCCAGTTGGGATCACACACAGCTACAGAAAGAACATTACTCCCGGAACGCAGCATATAAAATTGCCTGCTGACCATGGAGATGAACTCATGAATGACGACATGCAGAGTGGACCAAAGCAAACATAAGATCATACTATGTGATTACATGTTTGATGTGATAAGACATATTTTGGATCAAACCACATCATAACTCATGTCACGTCACACCCCTGCCAAATCAACACACGGGTACTTCCTCGCATCGACTCGAAACCCGTACCAGAGGCGTCCCTCGGCAAGTCTCATCCCGAAAAGCTAGGGGTGACGCCGTAGGACACCGTTCCGTGCACTCCGAGCGATGACTGTAAGAAGGTACTATCCCGCTACTCAGAGATCGGCCACCGTGTCAAATCCGCATACGATCGATCTTCGAGTTGTAGTATAAAAACTCTTGATCGGCATCTGGCCAGGGAGAGAGAGAAAAAAGGTGAGAAAAATAATCACTAACTTAACCTCCGAGGGGCCAAAGTCGGGAACCCTTGCCGGGGGACACCTTCCCGGAAGACGAAGCCGATGGCTCGACCCTCGACCCAGCCAGCTCAGATATTCCTCATGACAAGCGAGAGCTCCAAATATCGACGCATGGACCAAGCTGTGCTGACTCCTCGGACATAGCGCATTAGTTCATCAACATTTTTGGTGCTAGAAGGAGGGCCGATGTCTCGGGAGCACCCGCCAAGAGCTCACCCCAAGGGAGAACTACCGGTTGAACATCCCCCTTTCAGACACGGTGATCAGCCCCTCCTCATCCCTTGGGATGGGGGCATCCCGGCTATGATGTCGGATTATTACTGGCGTCTGTTCAACGATCCGGGACTCTCCCCCCCGGATATGCTGTAGGATCCTTGGTCGTTTCGCCAGAAGCATTCCATGCCCTGGCCAAGTAAGTACAGACCTTGGCGGGAATGATACAAACAGTCATCCTACTCATCCCGTAGATAGTACAGTTAGCAAGTCCCCCGACCGACCCGACACAGCAACGACCAACTAGGGAACAAGTCGGGATGGGAGAAGCCCAAGAGTCGATGGCCATCCCAAGAAACCTGCCTGAATGAAGGGCACCTGCGCCTCGCCGAGTCGCTCCATCACCCTCGAGCTCGACACCTTATCATCGAACTTGGCAAACGACCCATTCAGGGTCTAGTTATTCGCGGTCAACCGTCGCCTAAACGAGTTCCAGCGTGAATTCTAGAAGTCGCGCGACGAGACGAGCAAAAGCAACTCGGGTGGATCCCCGTTTGCTCAGGAGATCCAGGACAAGCCTGTGCTGCTTAACTTCAGACTCCTGGCACTAGAAACATATGATGGTTGCTCCATCCCCACAGAGCACGAATGGCCCTTTACGCCACCTCCGACGCCCTGATGTGTCAGGCGTTGCCAACTACCTTCTGAGGACTACCACGGGCGTGGTTCCGCTGACTGCTGTCGTTCTCAATCTCTTCTTTTGATCAACTCGTAAGGGAATTTGAGCAAAACTTCCTGGCAAGTGTGCAGCCCAAGCCCTCCATAGCCACGCTACTCGCGTTATCCCAACACGAGGACGAATCACTCTCTCAATTCATGGCATGTTTTGCCACCGAAATTCGGGGATTCCTAGATGCTCACCCTTCTCTGATCATGCAAGCATTCCTGATGGGCCTAAGACCTTCGAGGTTCTTCTAGTCGTTAATCGAGAAGCCACTCACAACCATCCCCGAGATGCTCCAATGCACCAACCAATACATTGCCGCCGAAGCCCTAATGGTAGGTAGGTGCAAGGATGGCAAGAGGTCGAGGATGGAGCAGGCCCGAGGAGTGACTTCGAGGCCACCAATGGTGCAACCCTGTAGGAGGCCGACCAACCCGAGCAGCTACTCCCGAGGACCCCACCTCTACCTTTGAACACTTTGCGCACTGAGATCTTCTTCTAGATCAGGGAGAAGGGGCTCTTGCAATAGCCCAACCCTTTAAAAGCCACTCATAAAGATCGGTCCAAATATTGCAAGTTTCACTGAGACTACGTCCATGATACAAAAGACTACCACGACCTCCGGAACCAAATTGAGGAGTTCATCCGGAGAGGCCACTTCGGGCGCTTCCTCAAGGAACCGAGAGAAGCATTGTCGCACCCTAGGGGTCCCGTCAAGAGACAAATCGACCTCATCACCGATGGACCGACTGTTGGTGGCAGCAACACAACTACAAGGAAGGCCTATGCCTGCAGCATGGTCGAGAAGCATCCCAGATCTGAGTTCGAGCCCGAAATCACCTTCACGGCTGAAGAAGTCAAACTCTCCCACCACGACGACGCTTTGGTAATCTCTATCTGAATCGCCAACGCTCAGGTCAAAAGGGTGATGGTCGACACCGGTAGCTTTGCCGACGTGCTGTGCTTCGATGCCTTCAGGAAGCTCGGTCTGACCAACGAGGACCTCACCCCCATGGCATCAGCACTCACCGGATTCACAGGGGATTCCATCTCTCTGCTCGGGACCACCACCCTCCCCATTACCATTGGGGAGGAACCGAGAGCCAAGACGACGATGACTACCTTCATGGTAGTCGACCTTCCTTCGGCCTATAACGTCATCCTTGGCCGCTCGACACTCAACAAATTAAAAGCGATGGTCTCCACCTATCATTGGGCCATCAAGTTCCCAACGTCAGTAGGGGTCGAGGTATCCCAAAGCGATCCTAAAGAATCAAGGCATTGCTATCTTGCCACGGTCACTCTTCCGGAGAAGTCGTCGCCCCAGCAAGCCCCGGATCCGCGCGAGGAAGCCAGGATGCCAATACACCTGGAGCCACCTGAACCAATCATTGAGGTGCCTATAAAGAGGGATCGACCCGACATGACCGTGAAAGTCAGAACAATGCTCCTTGAAGCGAACCAACTCCAACTTATCGACTTCCTGAAGCGAAATGCTAATGTATTCACATGGTCCCTGAAAGAAATGCCTAGAATCGACCCGGGAGTGACTCAGCATCACCTCAACATCCACCCCGAGGCTCGACCTGTGAAGCAGAAGCCGAGGAGGTTCACCCCCGACCGACAAAAAGCAATCAGCGATAAAGTAAACCGTCGCCTTAGAAAGGCTAGATTCATAATCGAGGTGAAATACCCCCAATGGTTGTCAATTGTAGTCCTTGTCAAGAAACACAATGAAAGCTGAAGGATGTGTGTTGATTACATTGATCTCAACCAATCATGCCCCAAAGATTGCTACCCACTCCCGAGGATAGACCAACTAGTAGATGCCATGACAGGTTACGAACTTTTCATATCATGGACGCATTCTCAAGCTATAACTAGATCCGGATGGCACTGCAAGACCAAGAGCACACCGCCTTCATTACCGACAAAGGAGTGTACTGTTACAAGGTAATGCCTTTTGGCCTAAAAAACATCGGGGCGACATACTAATGAATGGTCAACGAGCTATTCAAGCAACAACTCGAGAGAAACATGGAGGTGTACGTAGATGACATGATCATGAAAAGCAAGTTGGAAAGCACACATTTGGCCAACTTGGCGAAGGCATTCCAGACCCTCAAGCGATTCAACATGCACCTCAACCCTTCGAAGTGTGTCTTCGAGGCCAGTTTGGGGAAGTTCTGTTGGGAAATCTTGGGGGCGACATCACATGCGCAGCGAAAGAACAGAAAAATAAAATCTCCAAATTCCTAAATATGTGTTTGTCATCGTGCAAAGATTGGTGCGCAAAAATTCACAAAACTTAAAACTGTATATAGAACAGATTGTGTTACCTAGGGAGATCGTATATCCCTGAATCATTGCAAGTATCTAGAAGAGGGTGAAGGAGGTCAAGTGCCCTCCTCTCTAACGTCGATCCACATAGTAAGGCAGTGACAACGCTCTCAAAACTCCAGGTATGCTTTGAGGTGGAGAGGGGGAGGAGAATAGGAGAGGCAAGCAAAGGCTCTAGCCTATGAACCACTGAATCCCTCATATTTATAGAGGTCCCCTATCAACTTAACCCTAATGAATCCTCCCATATTGGGTATTGGATCTTCATCCAACTACCCAAGCCTCTTAGATTAGTTTATCTCTATCCAATAATCTTTCATGGGCTTTTATTGGATCTCATCCATGGGATCCAATAATTCATAGGTTTATTGGATATCCAATAAGATAGGGACTTTGGTGGATATCTCATATCCGAACCTCTACTTATCGCAATGCCTACCATATGTGTGTGACCCTCTAGGCCTAATATCGAGCTGGTCGTGAGTCATATCCTTCAGAACTCCTTCTGGCTCAGTGAATTATTATCTCTATAATAATTCACTCGACTCATCGACTACGGACGTACTAGGCCACTACGCCGTAGTCCCCAGACAATACAGGGGAATCCAATACATTGGACCTGTTTGTCCTCAGTTACCATATACATATAGTCCCTTATCCATCTAATATCATAAAAACTGTATACCAAGCATGGTGTTGTCAAACACATACGGTTTCTACTCGAGTCTTACTCTAATCGGATTCTCCCCGAGAACTCATTCTCTCTCAATCCGAATGACCCTGACCAAGGATTTGTCTGAGCAAGAATACATGGGATATTCCTCTCATGACACCGAGAGTGGATGATCCTCTATTGACACTCAATAGCCCTCGTAAGATTGACTATCACTCTCGATGACCGACTGTAATAGATCTGAAACATCCAAATCTATAAGTCCGGTATCAAAGAGTGGAGCACTCATACAGGACATCCTTGGTGTCTCAAGTCTAAAGACTAGATACACCACTAGAACTACGAAATCGATGTATAAAAATAAGGCATCATCAACCATCCAATATTCCGTAAGCAGATCAATCAGTGAACTCATTCTCCAATGAGCACTTGTATTGTATCCCTAGTATCCCCACATGAGCGGCTATGAGACTAGCTACATCCATCATATGGATGAGTATATAGCACACTAGTCTGTCCGATTATCTCGATGTCCCTCTCGAGTAACCTATGACTGGGATTATTTAGGATCTATGTTTAAAAGCGAATCGGTCTCATTATCATGATCTTATCACGATCCGACTCCCATTGCATAGAACCAAGGACATCACAATATATACATGCATATATGCAATGGTCAATATAAAGTGATAAATGCCAAAATATAATAAGTAAAACGACTATATGTCAAGTCACATATGTCATCACTCACGTGATTGGCTTGTTGGGCACTTATGACTAGCAAGTTCCTCGGGTTCGTCATCCACCAGAGAGGAATAGACACCAACCCGAAAAAAGTTCGGGTCATAATAGAGATGCAGCCTCCCCGCTCGATCAAGGAAGTGCAACGCCTCGCTAGAAAACTAGCAACGCTCAGTAGGTTCATGTCGCGTTCAGGCGACAAGTGCCTCCCCTTCTTCCGAGCTCTTCGATAGGCCGATAGCTTCGCATGGACCTCGGAATACAAGGAAGCCTTCAAAAAGTTGAAGGCGTGCCTCACTCGATTGCCCCGACTCACCTCACTCGAGCCGGGCGAGGTTCTCGGTCTTTACCTTGCAGCCTCAGCACAAGCGGTCAGCTCGGTGTTAACCTGAGAGGCACCATCAACACAGCAACCCATCTATTATATCAACCATGTTCTCATCGGACCCAAAGTACGATATCCCCCGATCGAGAAATTGATCCTCGTGCTGATAAAGACAGCCCGAAAGCTGCAACCATACTTTCAAGCCCACCAGATCAAGGTGATAACCGACCAACCCCTGCGGCAAATCCTCTCGAAGTTTGATGCATCGGGTCGGATGTTGTGGTGGTCAGTCGAGCTCGATGAGTTTGACATTCAATATGCCCCCAGAACGACCATTAAAGCCAAGTATTGGTCGACTTCATCTCCGAACTAACCCCCGAAGATCGTGCTATTGGATAGGGACATAGCGGGATTGCATGGACCCTGTATGTGGACGGGTCGGCAACCACCGAAGGAGCAAGAGCCGGACTCATACTCAAGAGCCCGATCGGAGAAACCAACAACGAAGCCGAGTACGAGGCGCTACTTCACAGACTGCGCCTAGCCTTGGAGATGCATGTGGGCGACCTCGAGGCCTTCAGCGACTCCCAACTGGTGGCGGGACACGCCAACAGGAGTTATGAAGCCCGAGACCCAACCATGGCGTTGTACCTGGTAGAAGTGAGATGCCTCGCTCATCGTTTCGACTGCCTCTCGATCACAAGGATACCTCATGCGCAGAATACGCAAGCCGATGCCCTGGCCAAACTGGCCTCCGCTCATGACCCGGGAGGAGCTCCAACAACTGAATCCATCATAGCCCCGACAATATCGACCCACGACGTCGTCAGGACCAAGGTCTCGCCGAACTGGATGAAGGAAATCCTCCACTTCAAGAGGGATGAGATGCAACTCGATGACCCGACGATCGCACGACGATTAAGACGAACCCAAGCCTGGTACTATGATATCGATGGAAAGTTGTACCGAAGAGCCTTCTCTCAACCCCTTCTACGCTGCCTCGTGCCACATGAGGCCGAGGCGGCACTCGCCGAACTCCATGAGGGAATTTACGGGGAGTACATCGGGGGTCGGACATTGGCCTTCAAGATCCTCAGACAGGGATACTATTGGTCGACCGTGTGCCAAGATGCTCTATCATACGTGTAGCGGTGCCAACAATGCCAAAAGCATGCCCGGTTACAACACCAGCCAGCAGTCCCACTCACCCCGATAGATGCGACCTGGCCCTTCGCCCAATGAGGTCTTGACCTCCTCGGGCCCTTCCCTCCAGCTTCAAGACAATGACGCTTCCTCATAGTCGGGGATGACTACTTCACGAAGTGGGTCAAAGCCGAACCTTTAGCGTCCATCACGGAGAGACAACTTCAGGGCTTCACATGGAGAAACATCATCACCTGATTCAAAATCCCGAACGCTATCATCATCGATAATGGAACCCAATTTAACAACGCCAAATTCAAGGCCTACTGTCAGTCATACGGAATACAATTAAAGTTCAACTAGGTCGTACACCCCCAAACCAATGGCCAGGCCAAAGTAATGAATCATGCAATCCTGGAAGGCCTCAAGAAGAGGGTCATGGGTGTGCTTGGGGCCTAGGTGGACAAACTCCCTAGCATCCTATGGGCACTGTGAACGACCCCCAAGTCTGCCTCAGGGGAATCCCTGTTCAGCCTAGCATTCAGAACCAAAGCAGTCTTTCCACCCGAGATGGTATTCCCGACCTTGTGCACCATCACCTTCGAGCAAGACAACTCCGAGGAGGGCCTCAGGGCTAACCTAGACCTTCTCGAAGAGAGAAGGGCTGAGGCGCACCTACGCACCCTGGCATACAAAAAAGCCACAGCCCGACTTTACAATCACAGGGTCCACCCATGACCGATCAAGGCCAGAGACCTCATCCTTCGAAAGACCGAAATGAGCGACTCGGAACCCGTACCAGAGGTGCCCCTCGGCAAGTCCCATCCCGGAAAGCTCGGGGCGCCACCACAGGGTGTCGTTCCGTGCACTCCAGGCGACGACTGCACGAAGGTACTATCCTACTACTTGGGGATCGGCCACTGCACCAAATTCGTGTATGACCAATCTTCAAGTTGTAGTATAAAAATCCCTGACCGACATCTGGCTAGTAAGAGAGAAAAAGGGAGAGAAAAACAACCACTAACTTAACCTCCGAGGGGCCAAAGTCGGGAACCCCCTTACGAGGGCCTTTTGTGCAGGAGCTTGGTCATCCCCGCGATTGCAATCGAGAGACACCCCAGCTGGAGGTGACATCATTTTATCGACCTCGCGATCCGACCGACTTCAACCCCTCGCCGAGGGATGCCTTCTCGGAAGACCAAGCTGACGGCTTGACCCTCGACCCGGCCAGCTCAGATATTCTTCGCGACAAGCAGGAGCTCCAGACACCGACACATGGACCAAGCCATGCTGACTCCTCGAACACGGCGCATTAATTCATCAATATTTTTGGCGCTAGAAGGAGGGCCCCAACCCGAGCAAGAGGAAAGCTCGCGCCAAACTGGGGAGGCCCCTACCGAGTCTATGACGTGGTCCGAGAAGGAACTTATCGCCTCGAGACCATGGGAGGGAGTCCCCTCCAAAGGACTTGGAATGCATCAAACTTGAAAAGGTTTTACCCATGAAAGTAAAGAGTCAAGATTCCGAAAAGCCAATTTTCATTAATAAAAAAGAGTGAACACATTGCGATCAGGGCAATACAACCCCAAAATCTGACCCAACCAAGATAAAAGAAAAATTACACCCCTTAGTTCGGGAGGGTTTCAGGGCTGTCGTCGAAGGGGATGTCTGCCGGCATATTGAAACCTTGATTCTCTGGCAGGTCGATGAACGGGTTCGACTCCAGCTCCAGGTCCAGGTATTTCGCACGAAAGCGGGCGAAGGCAACTCGATACTCGAACTCGTATGTCACTCGCCCTGACCTCTGTAGTCCAAGCTCGAACCTGGGAGATTTCTTGTACTCGGCAATGGCTTATTCAATTCTCCTGGGTACCCCGAGGTGCTCCTCCTTCAGAGCCTCCTCGGCAGACCAGGAAGCAGTCCTAGCAGATTCGACATCCCGGGAGAGGGTCAGTAGCTCGTCATCGAGCGTTTGAATGCGGGCTCGACTCTCCTTCAGCTCGGCCCTCAAGTGGTTCACTTCTTATTCCAAGTCCGAGGCGCATTGTTCGGTCGCAGCCACAGCCTCTGGGTCGGCCCCATTCTTCATATCCTCAACCTTGCGGTGGAGGCTGGAGTTGGCTTCCCCCAGATGTTCAATCACCCCGCTAGTGTCATAAACTTGGTCGATCAGCGCCATGGTGTAATGCTGACCCTGTATAAGGATCGACGTCGGAATGCATAAACGAAAAGGAAAACGGGGGGTAGGGTAATACCTCTACTCACCTAGATGAGAGATTTGGTTGCCCGATCCATCAACACTACAGAGGGGGAGTAGTAGAGCTGCTTCGCCAGCACCGAGTGAAGTGCCCCTCGAGAAAATTCTTTAGTAGCCAACCAGTCGGACCAGATTTGACTGTCGGTCTTGAGGGTCACCCACGTGAAGCGTAAGGAGCCCCTAGTTCCCCCATTGGAAGGTCGGCCATGCTCAGAGCCTGGAACTACTCGCCTTCGAATTTAGGCCGAATGTGGCGCAAGTCGTGCATCGACTTTGGGCGGGTCGATGACCTCCCCGAGGGGTCATCGCCGGAGGACCCGACTCTTCCCTTCCCTCTCACGTCCGTTGAGCCCTCGCCTAGGGGAGCAGCCCTTGCTCTCTCATGAGCTGACACGCCCTCGAATATCTTCTGAGTCCCAACCTTCGCCTTCTTCTTCAGTCGACTTGTCTCCACCGACCCTAATACCTTCCTCGGTGTCCCCCTCTTTGAAGTGTCCCCGAGGCCAGGACCTTCCACCTCTTGAGGCCACTACGCGGGGGCTTGGGCACTAGGCATCCCGTTCAGCGAATGGAGGTTCACCATCTTTGCTAACAAAAAGATAGTTGGTCAGTCGGTCCAGAGGTGAGGTAAATGCCGCAGGGCATAAAGTTGGTCAAGCCAGGACCGTACCCCTAGGAGCCGGGCTTAATCCTACCTCGACTAGCCATTCCTCGGTCATTCCCCTAATTGCTTGAGAGGAAGACAAAATCTTCTTTAGGCGATCCACACTCTCGGTCTCCACGTTGGAAAGAAAGGGGGGGAACATTGTTGATGGTTCGGGAGGACCATCTAACGTCAAAGCCCCACCCCTGACTACAACTCACAAAAAATAGTAACTTTTTTAACCCTTGTTGTTGGAAGGACCATCGTTGATTTTGAACCCACCAAGGGCAGCCAGGTAATACCCTCCTCGGCCCCTACTCAAACGGAAATAGGCCAGGAAGAGTGTCCGGGTTGGCTCGATTCCCGCTCCCCGAGGAAGGCTACCATATAGCACCAAGAGTTCGACACTATTTGGGATGGTGAAATTCCACACCTACGGAGACACGCCTCGATCACAAGATCCAACGGAAATTGTAATCCCACCTCGAGGGCATCCACAGTCAACCCAAACCCATCAGGAAAAGGATCATACGACCGCTAATCGGGCAGTGGGGCATAGAGCCCATAACTCCTTGGGATGCAGTAGCGATCCCAAATCGGACCCAAAAGCTCCTCAGTCACCACCAAGTCAGCGTCATGCCACTACTGCATTCTTTCAAAGGGCCGCGGAGGCCTTCATGACTCCCAGGGGTATGCTGCCCGAGGATGAATCAATAACCTCTACCCTTGGGCCTCCAGAGGACGACTCATGCATCCTAATAGTCGACCGACTCGAAGAGGAAGAAGAGGAGGAAGAAGATAAACAGGAGGAAGAGGGAGACGGAGACATCCCGACCTCAAGGTTAGGAGAAAGAAGCCGAGGCATGGAACAGGAGAATGGGCAATGTTGCGGCAACTGCTCCAGGAGGAACTTATATAGAGGCACGAATCCACCTTGAGGCGACGTTTGGGCTCCCCGAGGGAAGAGATGGTCGCAGCATGTCAACCCGCCATAACTATTGAATCTTCAATTCTGATGATGAAACCAATTGATAAGTATTTATGAATTGATCTGCGTTTTGAGTGATGCAAGATACTTCAATCAGGATGAGACAATTAAAGTACGAAGAATCATGTTGGGCCGGTGGAACATGTTAAAAGATTGGACGTCTAGCCGAAGGATCAGATAACATATCGACAGAAGGCTTCGGGCTATGGATTCGGGCATCGGGCTAAGAAGAGAAAAAATTATGCCAAGGATATCGGAGTTGCGGAGGTCAACTGGCCGATTAGGAAATAGGCCGCAAGAGAGGACAATGCATCGAAGAATCGGACGAAGCGTCGATGGACAAATGATATGCCGGACAACATAATTCATGCTTAGTAATAATTATCTAGATCGAAGTATGTTTTTTCATATGTAGGATTAACTACGATAGCAAAGCATAAAGCAAAATGAAGTCCCGAAGTCAAGAACGTGATTTTGTTGCGAGTTTGAGAGTTCGTCGGAAGTCCGGACGTTCATCGGAAGTTTTGTCGGAATTGACCGAGAAGTCCTGGAGCTTGCCAAAGAAGCTTGTCAGAACTGGCCAAGAAGATCATCATGAAGTCCAGGAGCTTGCCAAGATTCCGCTGGAACATTGCCGAGAGATCGTCAAAAGTTCGTCAGAAGATCGCCGAAAGAAACCTAGACTTACAGACTTTGTTTAGCTTAACAAATGTCTTAAAATTCATAGTTAACATATAATAAGAATTAGGATTGGGTTAACCCAATTAGGGGATAATTGGGCCAAGTTTGGACTGTGTTGGGCTAAGAGAAAGACCCAAACAGTGACCAAACAAGTGAAACCGTCATGGTACAGTCTTTGAGACTG
The DNA here is from genome assembly GCF_036884655.1 of Musa acuminata AAA Group. Classification (NCBI taxonomy): domain Eukaryota; kingdom Viridiplantae; phylum Streptophyta; class Magnoliopsida; order Zingiberales; family Musaceae; genus Musa; species Musa acuminata. The sequence goes on along the minus strand of NC_088346.1, from coordinate 43,327,113 downwards.
TGTCAGGCGGTGGTACTACTCAATCTTCAAGATAGTTTAGGCAGTGGTACCGCCCAGTGTCAGGTTGTAGGCGGTGGTATCGCCCGTACCCTAAAATTTTGGGGGTTTAAATTTTAGGCTCCAAATTTGAATTTATTTGAGGCTTATAAATACCCCAGCTATTCCTACATAGATAAGCAATATTGAGCAAAACCCTGTGACTCTAAAGTTGTAAACCTTAGAAAATTGAGTTCCCTCTTCCCAAAGCTTAGAGAGAGTTCTAAGGGAGGTGTGAGAGGGATACCTTATAAAATAGAGTTATAAAATGTTGTCTCCTAAACCTGTGAAAAGGAGAAGAGGGGTATAAAAGAGTAGTTGGTCTTTGCCCATTGAAAGAAGACTGATAATGGATGCCGGTGACCTTGACGGAAGAGGAATCAGTGAAGTGGATGTAAGTCACGACAACCAAACCACTATAAAAATCTATTTTGTGTTTCTCTTGTGCAATTTACTTTGCTGCAAACCACTTTATTTGCTTTACATCTATTACGATTTTTCATATGCTTCCAAAGTTAATACCTTAATGAAACGATTTTTCATCGGAAACGGATTTAATCGCAACGAAGTTTTGAACCGACATAATTTTTATCGCTGCACTAATTCACCCCCCCCCCCCCCCCCCCCCCCCCCTCCCCCTCTTACTGCCAACTCTTTTCCTAATAATAACTCCCTGAATCTCTCTAGATCCTCCCGTCTTGAAGTTCCCACCATAAGCCTACTCATGACGGAAATTTCCCACCAAAAAGCCCACTCATAATAGGAATTTTCTTGCCAGAACCCACGCTTCCCCATTCGTTGTGGCACGAGCACTCTGACACCCGCGCGCGATACCACGCACGTATCCCGACGTGCCTCCCGACGATCATCGCTCAAATCAGTCCAAACCTGAGCCCGAGTCCAATTGCTTGGCCAGTAGGTTTAGTCTCTGCCCGAGTCGCATAGCTCGGTCCCCCGACCAGTGACTCGCCAGTCCAAACCTGAGCCCGAGTCCGATTGCTCGGCCAGCAGGTTCAGTCTCTGCCCGAGTCGCGCGGCTCAATCCTCCGACCAACGACTCACTAGTCCCAACCTGAGCCCGAGTCTAGTTGCTTGGCCAGCAGGTTCAGTCTCTGCCCAAGTCACGTAGTTCGGTCCCCCGATCGGCCTCACGATGAATCAACCCGACTACCCTTCACAAGAGGAATCAGCTCGATCCTCTGACCAATGACTCGCAGCACTCCTACAAACAAACCAGTCGCGCCTCTCGCCCTCTAGCAAGGACCCCGTGGCATGCCTCAATGGGGGGAGAAGTTATGATAAGACATATTTTGGACCCCAGCCACATCATAACCCGCGCCACGTCACACCCCTACTAAGTTAGCACGAGGGGTACTTCCCCGCACCGACCCGAAACCCATACCAGAGGCTCCCCTCGGCAAGTCCTATCCCAAAAGCTTGGGGCAGCGCTGTAGGGCGTCGTTTCGTGCGCTTGGGGCGACGACTGCACGAAGGTACTATCCTGCTACTCGGGGATCGGTTGCCGTGCCAAATTCGTGTACGACCGATCTTCGAGTTATAGTATAAACACCCCTAACTGGCATCTGACTAGGGAGAGAGAGAAAAAAAAATGAGAGAAAAAAAACTACTAACTTAACCTCCGAGGGGCCAAAGTTGAGAACCCCCCGACGATGGCCTTTTGTGCAGGAGCTCGACCGCTCTACAACTGCAATCGAGAGACACCCTAGCTAGAGACAGCGTCATTTTATCGACCTCGTGATCCGACCAACTTCAACCCCCTTGCCGAGGGACGCCTTCTCGAAAGATGAAGTCGACGGCTCAACCCAGCTAGCTCAGATATTTCTCGTGACAAGTAGAAGCTCTGGACATTAATGCGTAGACCAAACCGTGCTGACTCCTCGGACACGGCACGTTAGTTCATCAACAATGTGCTTTTATCTTGTAGTGTCCGAGATAGACGAGGAGGGTCAACATCTTTCAGAACTGGTGGGGTTGGATTTGCCATTCGATGGGAACTCGGTTCCTGAATAATGTAGGTGTGTCGGATGTGTCGCTGGTCACTACCTCCGTCCGTAGACGGCATCACATTATTGGGTTCCTTTGCTGATGATATATGTGAAACCATGTCGCTTAGTCATCCATAGATTTCAAGAAAACGACCTTCCAACTAAGGATGGACACGGTTCAATTCATACCGAAATTGTATTGGTTGGAAGTCGAAATCGAATTGGATCAATGATTTGATTCCAATTTAGTTCCTAGAAATTAAAATCGAAGTTGGAATCGTCAATCTTGATAGAAATTTTTTTATTTTTTATTTGTATTGATCAAAACCAGTGGATCGAATTGGAATTAGAATTAAACTGATAATTTCGAGGGATAATTACGTATTTATCTTTGTAATTAATTATAATTAAAATTAAATTTTTTTATATTTAAAAAAATAATATTAAGATCCTTACATTTATAAAAATGAGACATTTAATCTCAAATTTTCTCACGTCATTAATTTTAAAAAAAATCATACTCACGTAAAACAACACAAATAAAAAAAGATAAAAAGATAATTTTATTATTTATTAATTTTATATAAACTTCTCGCTTACAACGTGAAAGCAAAGGAAAAAAGCTGGTTCGATACTGTCATCACAGTTGTCGATGGAGATAGTGCTGATGACGTTGGTGATGGCGATTTGAGCTACTGCATTGCGTCTCTCCACTCAACAAGTCATGGTCGAGCTGATGAGCTAGTCGCGTCCTCCTCGTCCAAGAGCAACTGTTGCTTTAGCAACTCCTGCAATCGATGCTGCATCACGGAGGATGACCTATCGTCGGACCCCAAGCCAACGACCATCTACATAGGAGAACATCTCCTATCGTCTTACCAACCCAGACGTCGACAATTGAACGAAGTTAAGTGGAAGGTGGAGGAAGATGGAAGGAAGCAAAAGAGGCAAGAAGCGTCTTTTACTTTACGGATCTAAAGAAGAGCGCATTCTGCAACAGCATCTGCTGCTGCAATCTCTCTCTCTTTCGATAATGGATCGCTTCATATACTTAGGCTGTAATCACCCCTGTAAACCACAAGACAACCTAAACTTACTATAGTTGAGTTCAAGAAACTTATCCGCTCTCATCTCTGAGTCTGAAGTCACACTTGAATACAGTCAAAAGCCTAAATGTACTGAAGTCTATCCTCCATAAATAGTCATCGGCATGAGTTATGTCACTTCAATCAATCTTCACTGTTCATATGGGAGCAGCATTTCTTCAGCTTTTCCCTCTCGAGGAGATGATTTGACCCAACCATTGGTCATGCAATGAACTCCAACCACAAGCAACCAGAAATAGTACGTGGAGGAGGAGACACATCCTGCTTTACTGCTGCTGGCTTGCAGAAGAACTTGTATGCATGCAGATGATTTCTTCAGGATATGAGATATCTTTCAGTGCACTCTCTGATATTGGAAACAAACATAAACTATGGGCCTTAAGATGGCTTAAAATTGACATGGTGGGATATTGAGTTCTATAAATATATTTAAAATTATTATAAAATATATTTCAAAATATTATAACTAAAGAATTGAATTGATACAGCCATGAATTGTGGCGAAATTGCTCAGTTATCTCAAGATTATGAGAAATAGAGAATAATTCAAAAGAATATAAAAAAGAGTAAATGCAATTCCTCCTTCACATACTGTCACTGCCAACGAGCACATCAATCACACTCAAAGCTGGATTGGAGGACCAAAGTAGTCAACAAGGACGAGTGCATGATCACATCAACCACAGTGAAAGCTTAGGTAGAGGACAAAATGTTCCAAAGAGTACTTTGGTCATCACTGACTCCTAAAATGATACATACAATAATTGAAATCTCGTTTTACCCGAAAATTTATATCAATATTTCCTTTCAAGTATATGATTATTCATTTTAATATGATATAAATACAGTTTCAATCAATAACACATGTCGTCTGTTTGGAAAGATTTCGATTTCAGCTTCAATTCCAATCATCGATTTGTTTTATTTTTAATTAAAAATAAAATAAAATTCATAATTTTAAGTTCAAGCTTTGAAAAATAAATATATTTCGATAGGAATAATCGATCCAAAGACTTCAAAACCATAATTGAACCACCCAAGATAGATGGCTTCTTTCGATTCAATTTAAAACAGACGAATTCGATTTTGATTCGAATCGAACTGCGATAAAATAAACCAAAGTGAAAGGTAAAAGAGTTGCCAGGGAAGAATTGTGTTTAGTTGTTGAGGCATAACAAGGTTAGAGATGGAAGAAACTTCTCATGTGCTCATTGATTCCCTCAGGCACAATTTAGATCAGCATCCTATGCAAACTGAAAAGGTAGAGATGGATCATAAGAAAATGCCAGAAAAATGAAACTGCAGAGCATAGCAGCAATCCAGGTTGACCACACTAATAATGCAACTGTCTTTGAAGGCTCACATTGCATAGTTCAACCTGTATGACAAAGCTGTGCCATTCATGGTCATGGCAACATCATCCACCCAATGAAATGATAAAACACAGAGAGAACAATCTTGTGCCAAAACAATAGATCAACAAATAATCCAAAAGTTAATGGACTTGGTTATTGGATTAGGTTATTTCAGATCTTATGCTATCTAAACCATTTGGAGCCCTGAGGTCAATTTTTTGGAAGCAATTTGTAACTATGGGAGAAGAAACAAACATAAATGAAGGGTAAAATAGTGCAAACCATAGTAGTAAAGCTCAAACTTCCAACAATCCTGACCTCCTCCTATGTAGGTGGCAGGAGTCATATACCATGCAATATAAGACTCAAGCATTAAAATCTATAATGTGACTCGAAAATTTTAGAGGAAGAAAAAAAATCAGGAAAATGCTATCTTTTGTTGTGGTATAAAGTCACTGCCTCTTAATTCGAGATGGAACGGCAGAGTCTATCCTTTCTTTTCAGGTACTCAGGGCAGTTGTTTTACAGATGGGACATAAATTCTTTATCATCAACCATTGCTTGATGCAAGCAGTGTGGAAGTCATGGCCACAATCGAGTCGGCCCAACTCTGCCCCTTCCATGTATTCTTCCTGCCACAGGACACAAACTGTTTCTGAGTTCAACCGTTAAGGAAAAGCCTAAGGGCCTGAAGTGGACTCACCCGACAGATGCAGCATGGTTCAACTTCCCCCGATGGTTCTGATGCAATAGATACATACTTCCGTTGTCGTAGGCAGTTCAGGAGTTTTTCCTCGCTGAGCCCAGTGTTGACATTTCCTATACGCTCTCCCAACACCAACAGTTCCTGCAAGAACAAAATTGTTTTATTTATAGTTCAAAGTTTCTTCGTCAAACAAAAGATTATTACCTCATAAGACATATTATCCACATCCAGCCGCATATCTCTATACCTGTCATGAAAATTGGTGCCCCCAACATATCCTGACTGCTCAAATGATAAGAAATCCTGGCCAAGAATCATCAGAATAAGTCCAGTCCTATCATTCTGACACTTGGACTCAAGTTTATTGAACCAGCCAGGCAAGGGTACTTACAATCTCAATATCATAGACTCTTTACATCTCTATAGGAATTTACAGGATTACAGCAAAGTATAGTGTTTTGGATTGCGTGTATAAGAATGTAGGACACCCTACAACCAGTTTCACTTTTAAAGTCCGCCAGTAACTAGTTTTCTATTAAAGGATGCTTTACTTCGGTACTCACGTACAAAGGGTTTTACAAAGATAAAGGTCAATAACAAAATCTCCACATTAAATTTTAATCACGACCCAAATGAAACAGAAATCCCTTGGTCAGGTACAACAAAAATTTGAGATCAGAGAGACTTCCAGAACATGATAGAAAGAGGCAACTACACTTCAAAAGGGCATTGCTAAAATTGAACCTTCAGATCAACCAGAATGAGAAGTGACTTACATTAGCAATATTATTACTTTGCGAGAAGTAAAAAAAAGAAACTAACTTCTACAAACGAAAAATAAATCAGACATTGAGAAGCCCTCACTCCATCCCCCCATCCCTCCTAAACTGAAAGATAATGGTTGGAAAATATCTGTTTAGCCTAGTTTTGATGTGCACATTTGTAGTAAATGAGCAAATTTTACGCGCCTAAGATCACTTGCAATTTAGATATTTTTCCCATGTCAACAAGTGAACCTTACCAAATACTAAAAAAGATATGTAGCTATGATAGACATGGGCTAGCTGTTTGATAAATAGCAACCATGCAATTAAATGAGAAAGGAAAATACATGCAATTAAATGAAGTTACAACATGAACATGTCTTTTCTTCTAGAATTTAAAATAAAAGGCCAGACATGGAGGTTTTGGTACAATACAACTACATTACATGTTATGGCGATAGGAAAATAACTGAATGGTAATCCTGGGAGATCAAAATAAATTCTTTAGGCTTCAATATGACTTTAAACAGCCTAGACACATGCCACTCAATCAGACAAAAGCCAAGCTATAAGGAGCATAAAGTCATGCTCACTAATTAACGATACCCATGTAAGATAACTCAATCATGCATGAAAGAATTTATCACCATACGACTAAAAAGGGAAAGAGAAAAAGGTGTAGAAACATAAGCTCGATGCTAAGTAATGAAAGCTAACCTCAAGCAGCAAGGTATCCCCCCGACGGATGAGATCAAAAACATTACGAATCTGTTAAGGAGAAAATCATCTCGGTCAATAATATGGAAACTAAAATAATATTCTATCAAACATTTTCTCACTAAAAAAATATGCTAGACAATAACTAGTCAGTAGCAATAGACAATTTCATATGAAATAAAAATTTCACTCTAAAGCTACTAATCTCATGTAGAATTAAGAAAACCAAATAAACTTCCTACAAAACACCTCGTCCTGCTGCAATCTTCCAGAAAAGGTAAGCAGGTAACTTAAATCTTCAGTCCTGCTGCAATTGCCAGTTTTGCAAATGACAACCGGACATCTGAACATATTTCATGAAATTTCTGGTCTCAAGGGAAACATATTTGCATTTTTGTGTAAAATGTGAGAATTTTGTCAATTCTTGGAAAGAAAATGTCTAGAATAGCAGGAATAGCTAAAAGAAAAATATGCTTTCCAGAACCATAGCTTCATTCACAAGTGCACATGTATGTTTCCGCTGCTACAAAAGGAAATAAAATTATGATATCAAAAATTGTGGACTCACTGTGACAAGATTCATTTACTTAAATGTCAACAAAGATTAGCTAACCCACACTCGAAAGTATGGCCATGAGAAAGCAGAGAAAAAAAGATGTCATTGTCTGATACTTTACTTTACTAAAAATTATGTTTTCCTTGTAAAATTTAGCTATCTATGCTTTCCTTCTTGTAAAATTTAGATATCTGATGATTGTATATGGGATTGAGAATATGTCAAATATCAGATCCATTCACAAAAAGACTAGAAATTTGATTGCCAACAGGAAGTTCAAAGAAACACTCGAGCTAATTGGCTACCAAAACCTCAAGATTTCTCATCATAAAATACAAACTTAAACAGTTGGCAGATAGTGTTGACAGTTGGAAACCACATATGAAGGAAAAAGTTTTCAGAATGCTGCTTGACTGGAGAATTTCAAAGACGTTATTAAGATAGTGAAGAGCTCATACCATGTGTAAAAGGGCATCCCAGTTCATGAGGTTTCTGCTAATATAGGTTTTAAAAAGGTTCAATATAAGAAACCTTACCCCTACAAGCAGAGAGGTTGTTTTGATCGTTTGAAACTTTGACACCTAGGTCACAAAGAAGGCATTCAAATGGTATGTTACTAAAGAATAATTTAGGTTGTTTCTATGACTTCAAACCTAGACGCCTAGACCGCAAAGAAGCCACTCAAATAGTATGTTACTAAGGAATTATTCTACTTACACAAACAATGAATTTCCAACTTGCATAACTCATAAAACCTTCATGATAACCATAGAGAGGGGGCATGATATTTGAACAACAGTGTCAAATAATTATTCCAAGACCTTGCATTGGTAAGAACTTCGTACACTGAGCTTGCCCTTTTAGGAACAAAATTTTCTTCACCACTAATCCACTATTCCCAAGAGGGAACCTGTATTCATCCAAGTCTCCATGAAAATCTTCATCAGAGTTCAAAGCGATGATTGAAATACTACTGAGTCTTGTCTGTTCATCCAAAATTTCAGAAAATCACCATGCATATCCAGGTCTCAATTTGCTCTGATGCTACCAGGCTCCACCCACTTATTCCAGTCAGAAACAATATATTTATGTGCTGTTAGGTAGTGCCAGCCCTGTCAGCTGATTCAGATCATTCCAGCATGGTCAGCACCTACCAGATATGCCTTATCTTGTTACTAATATCATGTCAGGAAGTTCTTTTAGCTTGATATGGCTTCATTTCTAAACTTCAATTTGGTTGTTACCTGCACACAGCCCCGAGCATGATATCATTAGATCATGATCCCATACAAGCCTATCCCATTTTTTAAATATCTTTGTGAACTAGTCAGTCCTAAGCTTTTGTCCTAACTCTTTGATGCTCAAAGCACCACATGGCAACCAGATCACAACACCCATCATCTGATGAGCCTGGAGACAAGAAAGTGGGATTCTCAAGGTATCTGTTTGTCTCCTCGGTATAAAAAATTGGTTTGATGTTTTCTTTCCTTCCCTAGCGCCAGCATACCATTTAGTGCTGCAGGCATACAATTTCCAGTTAGTCCTTGTTTCCTTATATCCATGAAATGCAGTCCATACTGGTCAAAATGTTCATCAAATGCACAAAAATACAAATTGGAAAGCTTTAAGAGATCGACCATGAAGGTTCTTATAATATGTTCTTAGGTCATGCAATAGTCTCATGAAGGTACCAAGTTCAAGCTAAACCTTAAAAAAGTTTGATTATCAAATGTCAAATGCCGGACAGCACATGTTTTGCTACCAAAAGAAGTAATTCCTGAAAAGGCAAAAAGATATTGAACAAAATCCTCAAATCACTTTCTTTATAGATGGAGCCTTCATTGCATACCTCTGACGTCCTGCTTCTGCGTTCTCTTGCAGCTGCTAGAGTCCGCATGGACAAGGGATTGCTCAAAGCACCATCATTTTGCCTGTGCAACATATTTGGGAATCTCATGTATAGTTGCTGATGATTACGTGGACCAGCTCCAGGTGGATGACGTCCAACCTCCTGTGATGTGGAAGAATGGCCATTATGTGGAGGAAGGCTCATGTTCCAACCTCTAGATTCAGAAACTGATGATAAAAAAGACCCAAGTATAGTTTCTGATAAGCGCCGATGTTGGTGGTGAGGAACCCAGTTTGCACCTGGTGATTGATAAACACCTGAGTTGGTGCCAACTTGTGATGTAGGCACTCCATTTCCTGATAACGTTGTGTTGCCAATGGTCAAGCCCCGGTTTGTCTGGTTTTGCACCAATTGCCTGGTGTTAGGTGGGGGAATAAACAATTGTTCTACTAGATTACTTGAAACACTCATTGAGTTTAGCTCCCTAGATGCTCCATCAACTGAAATTGCTGGAGAACTTGAAGAACTGTTTGCTTCTCTAGTGGAAGTTCCACTCTGTGGGAAAGGGTACAGATCTGGAGACAATCCAGGAATTGTTTGTACAAGAGGCTGCCTACGTGGCCCCATATGGCTACCGACTAACCTAGAATTTGATGGCTGATTTGATTGGATTGTCAGAGATGGCTGTTGAGCAGGCCAAAGATTATACTGAGTAATGTAATTCTCTTGGTGCAATAGGTTAGGTATGGTAGCATTAGTTAGATCTGCATGGTTGACTCTAGTGCGAATATTCCTTTGGAAGCTTTCATCATTTACTGCTGCACTACCAAAGTACTGGTGTTCAGAAGCTGCAACCCTAGTGCTTGTGCCAATTCCAGCATTTATTTCTTCTTCCGCATGTTTCACACCTGATAAGTACATAGATAGGACAGATGCTTTTTGAAGTAGATATAGGAAAATGAAGAGGAACAATGGGCAACAAATTAGTCTCACCTTCATTAAAGTTACTAGAGCTTCCGCTAGCTGAAGACTCCCCATGAAATCGTTCAATGTTCTTTCTCTTGTGTGAAAAGCTTTGATCATCCAGTGCAACTCGTTGTCTGTTTCTATCATTGTTGGATAAGAAATCAATAGCTCTGGAAGAACTCTCAAATGTACCTGAAGAGCTTCCAGAGAAGGAAACAGGTTGATATTGCATTAAACCTGGATTATACGGTTCTTGATGTTGCCCTGATTCAAGAACCTGGCTACTCATTCCAACATGAGCTGAACCGTAGTCCAAGTTATGAGGGAGCTCACGAAAGTTGAGAAATTGTGAAAATGGTTCTCCATTGTTGGCATGATTACCGTTAAGTTCAGCATCCGTGTTCTGAAAAGAAAGAGTATGGCTACCTTCAGATCTATCGTCTGATATCCTTGGCCCACTGTCTCGATTACTTAGAGAAAAGGTCCAACCACATTCCTGTTTTATTTCATCATTACTGCCTTGGTCTAATGAGGGCATGCTAGAGCTTGTCCCAACTGGATCCCAGATATTCAGGCTGGCACTCCCTTGACAAACTACATTTCCACGGGATATGTTAGTACCACTAGGTGATAGTGGATTGCTGGGTAAATCATGGTTCTCTACTGAATTAAAAAGAAGGTTGTTCCAAAACATTTGCTGATCCATGACTGAGCTACTTGAACCAGATGCTCGATCATATTCAAAAGCCTCACAAAAGGGCTGAAAACTACTCCTTTGCCCCTGCATCAGGGATTGTATGTCCTCTGCTTGCAACCCTTGCAAGATGTATTCAAGTGTAGCTCACCAGTCACTACAGAATCATTATCAGCAACTCAACTACTGTTTGAATACTGCATAGTTAATAATCAGATAATAAAAAATTATATGCAATAAATGCAACAAATTTTATAATCATAACATGTATAATTTATAGGCTACATGAGGAAAAGCACGAATAAAGCAAAAAACTTGTGATTTCTCATAGTGGAACATGATCATTCAATAAAATATTTTCCTAGGGATTTCACAGCAATGTTGAAATCAGCCAAGAGACTGAATTGATTCACAGCTTCATAGACTGAATTGATTTCTCATAGTGGAACATGATCATTCAATAAAATATTTTCCTAGGGATTTCACAGCAATGTTGAAATCAGCCAAGAGACTGAATTGATTCACAGCTTCATAGGCCTTTAAATAAAAAGGCTTACTCTCTCCTTATAATGGGTCTCTGTTGATGACTACTTTGCAATAGGCACAGATTCAAGGTTATTTACAAATGAACTGAAAAGTAAAACGAAAGGCTTTGTTCTTATCCTATTAGTAATCATGTGTACATATTCCTTTCCTAATTCTTCATTCGATGAACATAACTAGCATAATCAATCAATAAATCAACAGCAATATAATTGACGTAACTTGTACTACCAAGAATTTGCAATTGTCGAGACATACTTCAAGAGTCAGCATTTGGGCTTTCCAAATTCGACATACTGGAGTTGGAAACAGGACTCGATTGAACCAGAATGGATCAAAACCACAACATATGTATGCAAATAAGCATTTATTTGATTCATGTAAACCATACACCTTGGTTACATGTGCTGCATATCTGAGAGGAATCTGAATTTCACCAAAGAATTTATAAAACAGGTCAATAGATATTGAAATCACAAGTTCCTAAGAGTAAAAATACTTGAAGACTGAAACTTCTGCTCAGGTTTTGGCCCGTCAACAACCAATAAAACTTGCATGAGCTATTATCTAATGTACTTTATCTAGGTACATTCTCAATTCATAAATTTAAACCAAGCTTCTATACGTTCTATGGAAGTTTCATTGTTCTTGGCTCCCGTTGATAATGAATTCAAAGACCATACTCATGCCAGATATCAATTGATTTCACGCTTCATCATTATTCAAAAGCATGAAAAAGCGGAACCATTTAACTTCATTCTTCTGATAAGCAATGATTAGAAATCCATGGACCAATGCCACATGACCAATTCAAC